>NW_017677471.1:14779-30092 GCF_001879085.1 Nicotiana attenuata
GTTGTAATTATGAGCAATTATTGTAATCATTACTTTATGAACGTGCAAATATGTGACAACTTGTTTCATTCTTGTAATTGCATATTCAACATCATATTCCACTCGTGCCAAACAAAATACCATAGCAACGCTTATAATGAGTGGTTGTGCCCTTCCGATATTATCACCCCCTAAATTTGGCAAAGGCGTATTTGCGGTAAAACCAGTCGATCAGCGGTGCAATCGACGGTTCCGTGCCTTTTCCTCTTGAGTTGTCCGCTCAAGGGTACCGGTCTAACACCCCATAGAAACCTTACTCTGTTCAATTGTGCATGCATCACTGTCAAACCTAGCTGAGTCAGTTATGCTGTCCGCATAATGACTCTTTAAGATAGCCTTGTCCAAAGTCTACTGGGTTTCCTTGGAACCAAAACGGACATTACCACGTCTGTGCATTTATTTGGAGAACTAAATGCGGCTTATGTCAATTATTGATATTTAAATAGTCGAGTCCGGCGGGGGTAAGGGTCTAACACTTTGTTTTGCAGAAAATGAGGCACGAAGTCCCCAGATTCGGCATGGTAACCAACATCTACCCAAGGTTGCTAAGCTGGTGGGAAGACCTTCACTCCAGTGATCAGACCCTCGTCCGCAAATATTTGGGAAATTTGCCTTCTCTTATGGAAATCCAACACGACAACAAAATTATAGAGGCTGCAACTCTATTCTGGGATGGTAATAGGTCTGTGTTCCACTTCGGGGACCTTTAAATAACACCTCTGCTCAAGGAAATAGGAGGACTAGCTGGTATCCCATGGGAGACTCCGGGTTTGCTTATGCCAGAAAATCGCAAGGATAGGGGTTTTCTCAAAATGATGGGACTAAAGAAGAACACAGGCTTGACCTGCTTGAAGGATTCCTACATTCCTTTCGACTATCTGTACGAGAGATACGGCCATAGCAAGTCCTACCGCACTTACCCAGATGAATTCGCCCTCACATCATTGGGGCATATCCACAGAAGAGTCTTTGTCTTTATGTTCTGCTTTTTGGGGATGATAGTATTTCCCATGAAGAAGGCTAGGATCCATACCAGACTGGCCATGGTCACCAAGACTTTAATGGAAGGAATTGGCGGGCAGCCTTTTAGCATAGTACCTATGATCGTTGCGGAGATATACCGAGCCCTGGAAAACTGTCAACGAGGGGCCAAACACTTTGAGGGTTGTAACTTACTGCTCCAACTCTGGCTCATGGAGCACCTTCAAAGGGGTGAATGTCGGCAAGAGATTCTGCGCAGAGACTGGGATGATCATATCGCCTTCCATCAGCCAAGGCGAATGATCTATATGCCTAACATGTTTGCCCAACCAGAAGATGCCAAAGGGTGGGTAGAGTTGTTCGAAAATATGAAAGAGGACCAAGTATAATGGATGTTCGAATGGTTCCCTACTGAAGAGTTCATTGTCCGATCTCGGGATGCACCGTTTCTTATACTCATTGGTCTGAGAGGAACTTATCCTTATGTCCCTCTCCAAGTCATGAGGTAGGCAGGAAGAAAGCAGGTTATACCAAGGTCGACAAAATGAGTCACTTCAGGGCCGACTTTCAAGATGACGATAGTCCATACAAATGTCAAGCTCAGCATATGTGGCACTGCAAAATCGTCCTGGGAAAGGATTCCATAGAACCAGACAGGTACCGTGCTGGTTATACTCCATACTATCCAAGCTGGTTGGAAGACGATCATAGTGGGTTAGGACAACCCGGGTTTGTTCGAGGTCACAGGATCATCGACGAAAAGGCTGAAGTACAGGTTAAGTACAACCAATTGCGCAAGAGGATTCGGGAATGCAAATGTGCACACCGGGAAATTCAAGAAGCCCATCAAAAGCTGATTGAAGAATGGAAAGATATGGTTGTCAGCGCCAACAAGCGACTGGGGTATTTGGAGCGGGTTTAGTGGAGCTAGAAAGGAAGTTCATCCAGAGGATCGAAAACTGCCAGAATGCTAAGGGAAACGAAGGAGGACACTTGGCTAGAGCCTACTTGCTGCTCGGACTACGTGAGCTGGTGAAGCTGTTCGATGGAGCTAAAGATGCCGAGTCTGGGGAAGGTCCTCCTGGGACCAAATAGATAGGATTCTTTTTTTTTTAATGTAATAAGGCCAATGGCCATTAGTCGCATTTTATTTTCTGCTACTTTAGTGTCATTTTGGGATTCGTCTTATTTTTTATCAATAAAATGAGGCATTTAGCATTATAAGTTCTCCGAATCAACTTGTCGCTAGGCCTACCTCGGGCACAACGAGGCTCCCAAATTAGGACACGAATTATATTCTCGCACTATGTATTTAAATATCGCAACGTCTTTTCTTACAACCCACACTAACTTGTTACCTTTTTTTTTTACTTTTGTTTTATTCCCCTCCCCAAAGGTTAGTTCGTGCACTCTGGCATCGTCGTCATACTCCACAAGATCCAAGGGCCCTCCACCCACTCCTCCTCCTAGTCCTATCAGAAACAGAAACAAGGGGAAATTTGAGCAACATCAGAAAGGAGAACTCAGTTGAACGGGTAGAGGATACTCAGGGTATTCAGGTTTCTAAGGAAATGGCCTCCCAGCTCGAGCAGAAGTTGTTGAAATTTCAGGAAGAACTGGACCAAGTTCGGAACTTGGCAAGCTTGTCGTTTTCCCTCACTACTCCAGATGTCAACTTTCCCAACACTCAAAACCCCGCACCTCCACAAAACTCCCGAAACCACAAAACCAACCCGCTCCCCATCAGCACTGCAACACATGCCACACTTCAAACAACACCCCACTGCTCATCCCTGAACCACTGAACTCCACAAATGATCATCTCCACACTCACCACAACACCCCCATCTATGTGGAAACTATACCACACCCCATTCAACCCACCTCGAGCGCACCTTAGTCTGATGACAAAGACTCTCTTATCAAGAATCTGGCCGCAGAACTCAAGAAGCTGACTAGCCGAGTTCAGGGTGTTAAAGGAAGCAAGGGGATCGAGGGACTAAATTACGAAGACCTTTGCATTCAACCAGATGTCGAACTGCCCGAGGGGTACAAAACTCCCAAGTTCGAGATGTTCTATGGCACCGGGGATCCCAGAGTTCATTTGAGGACATACTGCGACAAGCTGGTCGGAGTAGGAAAGGATGAAAAGATTCGCATGAAGCTTTTTATGAGAAGTCTGAAAGGAGATGCTCTGTCTTGGTACATTAGCCAAGACCCGAAGAAGTGGACAAATTGGGTAAGTATGGCGTCCGATTTCATGGACAGGTTCAGATTCAACACGGAGAATGCGCCAGATGTATTCTACATCCAGAACTAAAAGAACAAACCTACGGAGACATTCTGCGAGTATGCTACTCGTTGGAGATCAGAAGCTGCTAAGGTCAGGCCGGCTTTAGAAGAAGAACAAATGAACAGGTTTTTCGTCCGGGCTCAAGACCCACAGTACTACGAAAGGTTGATGTTGATTGAAGGCCAGAAATTTTCCGACATCGTCAAGCTAGGGGAAAGGATCGAAGAAGGTATTAAAAGTGGTATGGTCACAAAGCTTGAGGCTTTGCAGGCTACCAACAAGGCTCTACATTCTGGTGGCACGTCCAAGAAAAGGGATGTAACCGCCGTGATGGTTGCATAGAGAACAAAATCCCCAATAAAATACCAAACCTACCCAATATCCCCTCTCACATATCAGCCTACTCCAAATTACCAAGCACCCTTGCCTTCTTACCAAGCTCCACCATCTATTTACCAATCGCCTCTACCGCCCGCATTCAGCCTACTTCACCCAGATACTCCCAACCCGCACACGTCTACCAAGCCTACAACACCCAACCAGCCTACTATCAATCTCCTCCCCCTCGCTAAAATTTCCCTGGACCCCGACCAAACATCGACTGCAGACCTCCCAAACAGTACACCGCCATTGCCGAACCTATCGACCAGCTGTATGAAAGGCTCAAAGCTGCTGATTATGTCACCCCTATCCCTTCCGTAAACCCAGAAAACCCCTCCCAGTGGGTAAACCCAAATAAAACCTATGCATACCATTCCGGCATGAAGGGGCATACCATTGATGAGTTCCGCTCTCTGAAGGATAAGATCTAAGCTTTGATTGACAACAAGATCATCGTGGCAAAGGAGCCTGCTCCGATTGTCCGTAGCAACCCTCTACCAGACCACAAGGGTGGAGGTGTTCACATGATTGAGATAGAAGATGATTGGGACCCCGAGGGATCGATCGGGTTGATAGCAGAAGGTGACGAGCCAAAGAAACCGACAGTCACCCTTAACCCGATTGTTGTCCAGATGCAGCCTTCTGAGGACATCGAGGTGAACATGTCCATACCAGTAGATCCTGAAACACCATCCTCCACAAAGACGCCAACACCAATTGAGGTCGAGTTTGGGT
This sequence comes from Nicotiana attenuata, assembly GCF_001879085.1. Lineage (NCBI taxonomy): Eukaryota > Viridiplantae > Streptophyta > Magnoliopsida > Solanales > Solanaceae > Nicotiana > Nicotiana attenuata. The sequence goes on from NW_017677471.1 coordinate 19,209, forward strand.
CCCCAAAGGCATCTCTACCATTCGAGATTGCTATATTACCTCCCAAAGCAAGGGTGCCCATTCCGATAGCAATGACAGCTGTAACACTGTTCCACCCGAAAGCCATACCATGGGATTACACAGCCGAAGCAAGGAGGAAAGGGAAAACCAAATCCGAAGAAGCAAGTGCAGCATAGGGGATGACAAGAACCGGCAGGGTTTATACCCCGGAGCATTTGGCTGAGTCGAGTAAGTAAGCCTCTAGCCGGCCGACCATCACTGAAACCGGGCCTGACGACCTCTGGAGGAAGATACAAGCCAAAGAGTATTTAGTCATTGATCAGTTGAACAAGACGCCAGCCCAAATCTCTATCTTGGCTCTGCTACAAAGCTCTGACGCACATAAGAATGCCTTATTGAAGGTGCTGAGCGAGGCATATGTACCCAGCAACATCACTGGAGGAGAAATGGCAAACATGGTAGGGCAGGTATTGGAGAGTCACAAAATCACTTTCCATGAAGATGAGCTGCCACCGGAAAGGCTGAGCCACAACAAGGCGTTGCACATCACTGTGTAATGCGATGATTATTTCATCACCAGGGTCCTGATCGATGGAGGGTCCAGCCTGAATATTTGTCCATTGGTAACACTCAGAACATTGGGGAAAGGTTTGCATGAGATCAAAGACGGGGCCATCAACGTTAATGCCTTCGATGGTTCCCAAAGGTCCACTATCAGGGAGATTGGCCTGTGTTTACAAATGGGACCTACTTGGTTCGATGTTGACTTTCAAGTGATAGACGTGCCGACGTCTTACAACTTGCTGTTGGGACGACCTTGGATTCATGCCGCTGGGGCTGTAGCGTTGACCCTACATCAGGCAGTGAAATTTGAATGGAATGACCAAGAGGTGATCATTCACGGCGACGGTAGCAATCCCATATACACTCGCCAGACCATCCCAGCAATCGGAGGAAGAAGAAAGATAGGCGGAGAAACCTACCACCACATCGAGCGAGTCAACGCTGTAGACAAGGATAAATGGTGGGACAATAAAATCGAAAGCATACTGAACTGGTGCGGGTATGAACCAAGAAAAGAACTCGGCAGGAATTGCCAAGGGATTGCTAAGCCTATCAAGCTGAAGAAACACGGTACCACTTTTGGATTGGGATATGAGTACACCTGGGAGGAATTCAACCACTGGTCGCCACCTTGGTGCGGTCCTTATTACCCGCTGGAACAGCCGATACCCGCTTGGAACAGACTTTTCAACTAGCCGATGTTATATATGGGTCGGAAGAAGAGGAAGCACTGGCAGCAATGAAGAGTTTGTTTTTGGAAGATGATAACATGGACTGTTGCGTCATTTTCGAGGAGGAGGGGGAGGAAGGCCCTTCCATACAAGCCGTGAGCCGAGGAGAGCGCCTCAACAATTGGTCCATCAGAACCACCAGAGCCCGGAAAGCTTCGGGGTAGCAAGGCTGAACAAAGCATCATGCATTGTTTTTTTTTACTAGTTGATTTTCTTTTCGCATTTCCAAAATAAGAGCTCCAATGTTCAAAATAGTTGTGAAATCTATCAAAAGCATTTCAGTTTGTTATAAATCTTACTCTTATTACTTTCTCTCGTTTACTTTATTTACAGTATTACTATTACTTGTCTTGATGAACCGATGACTGTGACATGCAACGAGACACAGCAACAAACGGATATAGACTCAGAAGAGGATGATATACCAGAAGAGGTTGTTAAAGAAGTTGAGGATTTTGAGAATAGACCTAAGTCTAACCTAGACGAGGTTGTTAATTTGGGAGATGCAGAAAATGTCAAAGAAACTCTGTTCATCTGTCACCGTCAGAAAAGGAAGAGTATACGAAATTTCTAAGGTAATATGAGGACATATTCGCTTGGTCATATGACGACATGACTGGTCTTAGTACATCTATTGTGGCTCACAAACTACCGACTGATCCGACATGCCCAACGGTAAAACAAAAGCTCAGGAAGTTCAAGCTTGACATGAGTTTGAAAATCAAGGAGGAAGTCACCAAGCAAGTCAAAGCCAAGGTTCTCGGGGTAGTAGAGTATCCAACATGGTTAGCCAACATCGTGCCAGTAGCGAAGAAGGACGGGAAGGTCAGGGTCTGTGTCGACTACCGGGATCTCAATCGGGCCAGTCCAATAGACGACTTCCCTTTGCCAAACATATACATCCTGATCGACAACTGCGCCAGGCATGAGCTGCAGTCGTTTGTTGATTGTTTTGCTGGGTATCACCAAATATGGATGGATGAGGAAGACACTGAGAAAACGACTTTCATTACGCCGTGGGGGATGTATTGTTACAAGATGATGCCGTTTGGACTAAAGAACGCTGGGGCCACCTACATGAGGGCCATGACTACCATTTTCCATGATATGATACACAAGGAGATCGAGGTATATATAGATGACGTCATCATCAAGTCAAAGAAAGCCAGTGATCACATGGAAGATTTGAGGAAGTTCTTCAATAGACTGAGAAGGTACAACCTAAAACTGAATCCCGCCAAATGTGCATTCGGGGTTCCTACCGGAAAACTACTTGGTTTCATTGTGAATCACCGGGGGATAGAGCTGGATCCCTCAAAGGTCAAAGCCATTCAAGAGTTTCCACCGACAAAAAACAAGAAGGATGTGATGAGTTTCCTGGGGAGGCTCAATTACATCAGCCGGTTTATAGCTCAATCTACTGTCATCTGTGAGCCAATCTTTAAGATGCTGAAGAAGGACGCCGCTACCAAATGGACCGATGACTGTCAGAAAGCCTTCGACAGAATCAAGGAGTACCTGTCAACGCCACCAGTTTTGGTCTCGCCCGAGCCGGGCAGACCTCTATTTCTCTACCTTGCAGTGCTGGATGGAGTGTTCGGTTGTGTTCTGGGGCAATATGATGAAACGGGGAGAAAGGAGCAGGCCATCTACTATCTCAGCAAGAAGTTCACCCCGTATGAGGCCCAGTATTCTTTGTTGGAACGCACCTATTGTGCTTTGACTTGGGTAGCCCAGAAGCTAAGGCACTACTTTTGTGCCTATACCACGTATCTCATATCGAGGATGGATCCCTTGAAGTACATCTTTCACAAGCCCATGCCCACGGGCAAGCTGGCCAAGTGGCAAATCCTACTGAGTGAATTCGACATTGTCTACATAACTCAGTAAGCAATCAAGGGGCAGGCATTGGCAGATCATCTCGCCGAGAATCCCGTGGACGGAGAATATGAACCCCTAAAGACGTATTTTTCTGACGAAGAGGTATCATTTATAGGAGAAGATATTGCCGAACCCTATGATGGCTGGAGAATGTTTTTCGATGGAGCAGCAAATTTTGTAGGAGTTGGCATAGGGGCAGTCCTAGTATCAGAAACCGACCAACATTATCGGGTATCCGCCAAGCTCAAGTTCCCATGCACCAACAATATGTCCGAGTACGAAGCTTGCATCTTAGGGCTCAAGATGTCCATTGACATGAATGTCCAAGAGTTGCTAGTGATTGGAGATTCGGATTTGCTTATACATCAGGACCGAGAAGAATGGGCGACCAAGAACTCCAAGATACTCCCGTATTTGTATCATGTGCAGGAGTTGAGGAAGAGGTTCACAAAGACAGAATTCTGACATGTTCCCAGAGTCCAGAATGAGTTTGCCGATGCATTGGCTACTCTATCATCTATGATTCAGCATCCAAATAAGAACTCCATAGATCCTATTCCCGTGAAGATTCAGGATCAGCCAGCTTACTGTGCTCATGTCGAAGAAGAAGCAGATGGAAAACCTTGGTTTCACGATATCCAAGAATACTTAGTAAAAGGAGAATACCCGGAGCTTGCCAATCCCACCCAGAAACGCACGCTTCGGAGGTAATCTATCAATTTCTTTCACAGCAGAGGAATCCTGTATAGGAGGACTTCTGATTTGGGATTATTAAGGTGTGTCGACGCAAAGGAAGCATCTAAACTACTAGAAGAAATCCATGATAGGACCTGCGGTCCACATATGAACGATTTTGTCCTAGCCAAGAATATACTCCGGGTAGGTTATTTTTGGATGACTATGGAAACGGACTACATCCAGTATGTCCAAAAGTGTCGTCGCTGTCAGATACATGCAGACATGATAAGGATGCCCCCAAACGAGCTTACTGCACAAGCTTGCCATGGCCGTTCGCCGCTTGGGGAATGGATATTATCGGACCTATCGAGCCCGCCGCATCAAACGGGCACAGATTAATTCTAGTGGTAATTGATTATATCACCAAATGGGTCGAAGCAGCATCGTACAAAGCAGTGACTAAGAAAGTCGTGGCAGACTTTGTCCGCGACCGCATTGTTTGTCGATTCGGGATTCTGGAATCGATCATCACTGATAATGGTTCCAATCTCAACAGTGATTTGATGAAGTCCATGTGTGAAACTTTCAAGATCAAATACAAGAATTCTACAGCTTACAGACCTCAAATGAATAGAGCCGTAGAAGCCGCCAATAAGAATATCAAGAAGATACTAAGGAAAATGATATAAAAGAGCCGCTACGAGCTGTTAGCCCTATTTGCTTTGTTGGGATACCGCACCACAGTTCGCACATCAACCGGGGCAAATCTCTATATGCCGGTTTATGGTACAGAGGCAGTCATTCCCGCCGAGGTAGAAATTCCTTCGTTGAGGATCATACAGGAAGCAGAACTCGACGACACAGAATGGGTAAAGAGCCGCTACGAGCAGTTAGCCCTTATAGATGGAAGAAGAATGAACGCAGTTTGTCATGGTCAGCTTTACCATAACAAAATGTCCAAAGCCTTCAACAAAAGAGTCAAGCCGAGACAATTCACATCGGGGCAGCTAGTGTTAAAGAAGATTTTCCGGCATCAGGATGAGGGCAAAGGGAAGTTCTCTCCCAACTGGCAGGGTCCATACATGGTACACCGGGTTCTAACAAGAGGAGCCCTCATACTCGCAGAAATGGACGGAGAAGTTTGGCCGAGGCCTGACAATTCAGATGCAGTGAAGCGATACTATGTGTAACAATTTATGATTATGATGTAATTTGAACTACGCCTGACCCGATTCCCGTTTAAGAGGGGATACGTAGGACCGCTATTGGAAACTGGGGAAGAATTTTGAGGAGGACCCTAAAAATTCCGAAGTTGATTTCAGCCATATATCATACGCAGCCGTCAGAAGTACCAGCTCAATAAACTGGGGCAGAATTTTGAGGAAGACCCTCAAAATTCCGGAGCGAGAGAGGTTGCAATGTCTTGAACCGCGTCGCAGTCGTCGGGTCATCTAAAGAAAACTATTTTCAATTATGTATTTGTGTTACATTTTTACCAAATCATGCATGTCTAGTATCAAAATCGTTTTGTTTAGCAACGCTACCCCAATGATACACAACATCACTGAAAACAGAGCCAAGCAGGATGAGCGAAGTCCACGGGGATACGAACTAACCTTCCCCCTCTATAAAACTCACAATTTTTCTTAGGATGCAGGCACCCAAGTCACAAATCATCAAGTACATTTATACAGTCATACTTTTCAGGATTGCAACTTTCAAAACCATCACATCTACTCACAATTGCTATCCGTACATGATATCCCCAGCAGCCATAATATCACAATCAGCTATCAAGCTATCAGCTAAGAGATTTTATTACTATTCGCCTTTTATTTCTCTGCATTGCATAAGGCTACCTTTCTGCCTTCCGAGGTTATGCTCTACCTCCATCTGCATTTTCTGCATTGCATAAGGCTACCTTTCTGCCTTGCGAGACTAAGCTCTGTCTCCATCTGCATTTTTTGCATTGCATAAAGCTACCTTTCTGCCTTCCGAGACTAAGCTCCGTCTCCATCTGCATTTTCTGCATTGCATAAGGCTACCTTTCTGCCTTCCGAGGTTAAGCTCTACCTCCATCTGCATTTCTCACATTGCATAAGGCTACCTTTCTGCCTTTTGAGGTTAAGCTCTACCTCCATCTGCATGGCTGAAATATCGCCACTTTTACTTACATCTGCATGGCTGAAATATTGCCACCTTTTACATCTTGCGCTGGCTGAAAGATCGCCACCCTTCATTTACATTTCTGCATCGGCTGAAAGATCGCTGCCTTTTGCATTTCATGGGTTGAAAGATCGCCACCTTTTGCATTTCATGGGCTGAAAGATCGCCACCTTTTGCATTTCATGGGCTGAGAGATTGCCAAATTGTCCAAAGGCGTCATTGTTCAGAGGCACCATTTTCATAGCCCGAGAACGCCATGCCATGGCCTGAGGACCCCATTTTATCTCTTGCATATCATTATTCAAAGGCATCATAGTTCGGAGGCGTCATTCTCATAGCCCGAGAACATCATTTCATAGCCTGCGAATCCTTTATTATGCACTTCATGGCCCAGGACGTCATGGTCTGAGGACGTCATCCTAACCATCCAAAGACAACACTCATGGTCCAACGGGAACTTGCATCACGTTTAAATTTATGCAATATATATGTTCGCATTGCTCATTTGCAGGTAAACCGGCTAGCAACAGCCGTCTCAGTAGGAGCGATCCCGCTCCAGTTCCCTCAGCCTACTAGACTTCAACCATCTTTATCAACCTGAATATCGCGGCCATTTTCTGAAAAATCTCCATCGACATATTCCGCCGATGGATCTCGAACTACATATGACCTGATTCCTGTAAGACCAGGGATATGTAGGCAGCTCAGGAACCAGAGCTCGGTCAAAATTCTTCAAATCGTTTCGTCCGGTCAAATTGGCCATCATATCTTTACCCGACAACTCTTTCGTCCTTCCCGGGTAAAGAGGGGCAGCTGTTGATACCCAATTTTTCCCTAATGTACTTTTATATGCAAAATACTTTCAAAAATAGCATGTATATGCATATGTAAGCATGCCCAAGTGTTTTGGCATGTTTCCTAATTTTTAAAGATTTTTAAAATTAATTTATTGTCCAATTTAGCAGTACAAAAATCAGTAATTATTCCCAAAAGCTATCAATTTTGGTGAGTAGTTTGTCTTATTCCCATATTTATACCAAAATATAGTTAAGATAATTTTTGTATATTTCTTACAAATTTATTTGGTATTTAAAGACTAAATTGCATATAATTGCAATTATAGCCTATTTTAAGATTAATAGCATTTTATAATTGTAAAATTAGTCCCAGTATTTTTCAATTAATTTTTATTTACTATTAATTGGTTCAGCACTTTCAATTTGCTTTTAAAATCATCTTTACTATTTTTTATAAATAAAAAGGAAAAAACCGGCATTTTAACATTTAGCCTCATTTATTTCAATTACAGCCTATTTTACATTTCAATTTTGGCCCTTAAATTGACCCAATTCTACCCCAGTTAAACCAGCCCAATTTCATTTTTTACCCGGCCCCCGACCCAATTTAAAATCCGCCCGGTTCCTATTATTGATCCAGGTCGTTGATCATTTTGTTCAACGGCCATAAACCCCCTTACCTTTTTTAACCCCGAACGACCTACCCTAATCCCTCATTTCACTATGATAGCCGCCTTTGAAACCCTTCGTCTCTCAAACTCTCTCAAAACTCTTCGGAACCCTAGCCTCCTCTTACCTTATTTCACCAAACTTTCACCGGAATCCATGGCTTCTCAGGCCATGGATGGTCTATACTCACCTCCCTTCACCATTTACCACAGTTGTTCGAAGCTCCGAGACCTGACCTCGACAACTCTTTTTCAGATCTTCTTAGATCTTTGGTTCTATGGCCTCTCCGGCCTTTGCTCCGGCATATTCAAGCTCAGGAGCCTGATTCCTGACCTCTGTAACTCGGGATCTAATTCTTCTTCCAAGCCTTTCTCATTTCTAGGGTTTCTACAAAACCCTAAGCTATTCGAGGTTCTTTCCCTGTTGTTTGCTTAGATCTATGCTGTATCTATGCTTTACTTGACATTTAAAGTGTTTTCCCCAAATTTCCTTTTCAAAATCGTTTGTCTTCGGTTTAGGGTTTCTGAAAGGATTTTTCAAAAAAAATCTTTCTGATTCTTCTTCTTATTCTTTTCTTTATGTGTGTTTATCTATATCATGCTAGTGTGATTTCTTCTTACTACGCATGTACTATCTTTCTACTTTTCTTTTCAACTATACATGTTACTCCTGTGCTCATATGTTAATCCTTGTTATGTTTTCTTTACTCTTTTACTATATGTGTTTACCGTTGAGTCCTTTGATTTTTGTTTTACTAAGCTTTTTTCGTGTTCTTGCTAAACATGTTTCATCTACTTTTGTTTAAGTTTGTATCACCTCTTTCTTCTGAACTTGTTTAAGTTTCGAGTTTTCTCAAACATGTTCTCCATGATCTTGAGTCAGCTTTCTTTCTTTGTATCATGTCTGTTTGTTTCTCATAAGTCTTTGTAAGAGACCTCTGAGTCTGTTTTAACAACTCGCCTTCTCATCTCTATGCCTGATTCGATTTGAAACCCTAGTATTTAGGGTTTCCTTTGGCGATTTTGATTTTGTGTTCGAGTTAGGGTTCCACTTTGGGACCCTGGACTCTCAGACTCATTGTGAGTCCACAAACTGAACTTGTATCCCTTTGCTTATGATTCTGAACCTTTCAATGTTAGACTATTTTTCTAAGTAACATGACGACTCTTTTATTTGATTTGTCTGCTTTATATATGAGAAGTTTCTTATTCCAAAAAGGGTTTTGCCAACTACTAATTGATTCTGAATTCCTTTAATGGGATCTAATTGATTGTTACTGTTTTCCTTTAAATTAAACCTATCTTTGCCCCTTTCCTCACTTGGTTCATTCGAGTAAAAGCCTGTAACTTCTATTTTACTGGCTGTTTGATTGATTCCTTTTCCTTATTTTTCACAAACCGTGTACCATTGGACTTTTGACTTAAATAACTTCTATGTATTTGCCCTTTATTGTACTGCTTGTGAAATATTTCTGATTAACTCTTTCCTTAATTGTCTTTTACCCGTTGGAAATTAGAATCCCTTAATTAAAGGGAGATTGATTTAAATGTTATTTCCCTACCTTTTCTTACTTGTTTTCTGCACTATAAAAGGGGCACGACCCTTCTGCACTTACAGACCTTGAACCTTCAGTTCAACACTTTATACTTACATTACTCACACACTTACAATACTTCTTTGAGTTCAAACTCGAGCATCCATTACTCACTTGCAATTTCAACATTCCGTTCTTTCCTGAGATCTTTTGGAACTGTTTGCTTGACAACTTGGCTTTTCAAGACTACGATTTTACTTGTTTGTTTTCCCTGAAATTGGTATGTTCTAATTTAATTTTTCTGCCACACCCCTATGTGTTTGCTTTATAGTCTCAGCATTCTTGTTTACTTTGTTGTTCATGTTCTGTAATTGAATATGCTACTTTCTCTTTGTATCTGCTGTTTGTTATGAATTTCCCATACCCCCACTCCCTTCTATGTGTTTGAGTTAGGGTTCATGGCCTGACAGCATCCAAGTTGCTGCTTAGGTCTGAACTTGATCCTCAGTGGCTCCTAACTCCCAACTTTGGCTAACAGGCCGGTCAGGGGTGTGCCAGCACTCCTAATTGTTGGGCATGACCACCAGCCTGTCATGGCCTTCCCTAATTCCCCTCTATGCACTTACACTTACTCCTAGACTTTAAGTTCTGCCCCCCTCCTATGAGCCTTGCTTTGGGACCTTCAGTTCCCCCTGAACTTAGACATTTGAGGGCTGGCCCTTCCGCACTGCACTATAATCTAATTCTGCAATGTATTTGGGGTGTAAGCACTGCCCGGAGTCCCCTTGAGGCTCTTGGGAACTTTGACACATCCCAAATAAGAGAAAGGCTTTGGAAATATGATCCTGGAAGTTGGTTTATCTCATATTGTTAGACCTTAGGCTATTTGGTTGTAGCTTAAATTTCTGATGTAATTTTATTTTTTTTCTGATTCATTTTGGTCTGTAATATTTTGTAATAACTTATGGGGTTCTAGTAGAAAAGGGGAGGGTCACTTATGTATGCATATGGGTAGACAACATGCTCATAGGAATTACTATTCTGCACTTATACATTTCATAATCCTGCCTATAAGTTATTGTATCAATACATATAGAGACCATGCCTATAAGTTCTGCATTTATGCACATCATATAGGAATCCTACCTATAAATTCTGCACTCATACATCTCATGTAGAATTCCTGCCTATTAGTTCTGCATTTATGCATATCATATAGAAATCCTGCCCATATGTTGTTACATTACTATATTAGAAATCATGCCTATAAGTTGTTGCATCAATACATATAGGGATCCTGCCTATAAAAATTGCATATAGAAATCATGATTATAGGTTTTCTGCTCTTCTACATATACATCTATTGTTAGGCAAACAGTCTCTAGGTTAAAATAATAACAAGTTGCATCCTACATACCATGCCTATAGGATTCTTGCATCCCGATAATCGTTTTTAAATTAATAACGCTTAGAAATCATGCCTATAGGAGCAGCCGTTGGAATCTGATTCGGCTATTTCATCTATAAGTCTAAAATCAGTAGCAATGTTGTTTAATATCTGCAGAATTTAGTTGGCTCTAAAATCAATAACCCTTCTTTAAAAATCAGTATACTTCCACCTAGGCAAGCCAGTAGGTAATTGATTAACTGTGTCAGTCCTTGATAAAGTACAACCAGACAAGGCCTAATTCGGACTTCTCATCTGAGAAATATGTGATAAAGCAGCCTGTCCTAACACTAAATTTAATTCAGACTAAAACCAGTATCTGAAGTCATGCTAGACAATTTTCTTTTAGTGAGGAGGCCTGTTTGAGCCTTTAAACTGCTATGTGTTTCCCCTAACTGCTTTATGTGTTTTGTTTGT
>NW_017677472.1:0-30092 GCF_001879085.1 Nicotiana attenuata
CCACCCAAACGCTACTAAACTGGTGGAAAGATCTTCATTCCAGTGACCAGACTCTCGTCTGAAAATATCTAGGGAATCTACCCTCCCTCCTGGAAATCCAACCCAACAACAAGATCATAGAAGCTGCTACTCTATTTTGGGATTGTGAGAGATCCGTGTTCCGCTTCGGGGAAATTGATATTACACCCTTGCTAGAAGAAATAGGAGGATTAGCCAGTTTGGTATGGGAGACTCCAGGTTTATTGATGCCTGAGAGCCGCAAGGGCAGGGGTTTCCTCAAAATGATGGGTCTGAAGAAGAATCCAGAACTAACATGCCTCAAAGAATCCTATATCCCCTTTGACTATTTGTACGAGAGGTACGGTCACAGCAAATCCTACCGAACCTATCCTGATGAGTTTGCCATCACCTCACTAGGGCATATTCATCGAAGGGTCTTTGTATTCATGTTCTGTTTTTTGGGTAGATTGTGTTTCCAATGAAGAAAACAAGAATCCACACCCGACTAGCCATGGTCACTAAAACCTTAATGGAAGGAATTGGAGGGCAACCATTCAGCATTGTGCCCATGATCATCGCAGAAATATACTGAGCCCTAGAAAAGTGTCAACGGGGAGCTAGTCACTTCGTAGGTTGCAATTTGCTACTTCAGCTGTGGCTCGTGGAGCATCTACAAAAGGGTGAATACCGACAGGAGATTCAACGAAGGGACTGGGACGATCATATCGCTTTCCATCATCCAAAGCGAATGAATTATATCCCTGATATGTTTGCTCAGCTAGAGGATGGTTCGAGCTATTTGATAATTTGACCGAGGAGCAAGTACAATGGATGCTCGAATGGTTTCCGACCGAGGAGTTCATCGCCCGATCCAGAGATGCACCTTTCCTAATATTGATCGGTCTAAGAGGAACGTATCCTTACGCACCTCTCCGGGTTATGAGGCAAGTTGGTAGGAAGCAGGTTGTACCCAGGGTCGACAAGATGAGTCACTTCCGGGCTGATTTCCAGGATGATGATAGTCCTTACTAGTGCCAAGCTCAGCATATGTGGCAGTGCAAGATTATCATGGGGAGAGATACCATCGAGCCAGACAGATACCACGCCGGTTGTACTCCCTACTATTCAGGCTGGTTGGAGGATGATTATAATGGTCTGAGTCAACCTGGGTTTGTTCGAGGTCACAGGATCATAGATGAAAAGGCCGAGGCACAGGTCAAATACAACCAACTACGCAAGAGAATCCGAGAGTGCGAAAGTGAGCACCGTGAGATACAAGAAGCCAATCAAAAGTTAATTGAGGAATGGAAGAACATGGCCGTCAATGCCAACGAGCGATCGGGATATTTAGAGCGAGGTATAGTGGAGTTGGAGAAGAAATTTCTTAAGAGGGTCGAAGACTGCCGGAATGCTGAAGGAGACGAAGGCGGACATCTAGCCAGAGCCTACCTACTGCTGGGACTACGCGAGTTAGGGAAGCTGTTTGATGGAGCCAGGGACGCCAAATCTGGGGAAGGTCCTTCTAGGACCAAATAGATAGGAGTTTTTTTTATGATATGTAATAAGGCCAATGGCCATTAACAACTTTCATTTCCTATTATTTAGTGTCGATTTGGGATTCGTCTACTTTTTATCAATAAAATGAGGCATTTAGCATTCAATGTTCTCCAAATCAACTTGTTGCTAGGCCTACCTCGGGCATAAAGAGGTCCCCAAATTAGGACACGCTTTACATTCCCGCAATATGTGTTTAAATTTGGTAACATTATTTTATATGATCCGCACTAACTTGTTACCTTTTGTTTTTATTCCCCCCCCCAAAGGTTAGTTCGTGAACTCTGGCAACATCATCCTATTTCACAAGATCCAGGGGCCCTCCACCCACTCCTCCTCTTAGTCCTGTCAAAAACAAGAACAAAGGGAAGATGGAAGATTTGAACAACACCAGAAAGGAGAACTCAACTGAACAGGTAGAGGTCACTCACGGTCATGGTACTCTGGTTCCCAAGGAAAATGCATCCCAACTGGAACAAAAGCTGTTGAAATTTCAGGAAGAACTTGATCAGGTCCGGAATCTGGCAAATTTGTCATTTTCCCTCACTACTCCAGACATCAATTTCCCAAATGCTCAGAATCCTATACTCCACAGAACATCCCGAAGCAACCAAGCCATCCCGCTCCTCACCACCACTGCAACACCTCAAATAACACCCCGTTGCTCATCCCAGAACCCCAAAACTCCACAAATGACCACTGCAACACCCACCATAACACCCCCATCTATGTGGAGACTGTGCTGTACTCCACCCAACCCACCTTAAGTACACCCGAGTCTGATGATAAAGACCTGCTCATCAGAAACCTGGCCGAAGAACTTAAGAAATTGACTAGCAGAATTCAAGGCATTGAGGGAAACAAGGGAGTTGAAGGGTTGAATTGTGAAGATCTCTGCATACAGCCCGATGTCGAACTGCCCGAGGGGTATGAACCTTCTAAGTTTGAAATGTTTGATGGAAAAGGGGACCCAAGGGTCCATTTGAGAACATACTGTGACAAGCTGGTTGGAGTAGGAAAAGATGAGAAAATCCGCATGAAGCTTTTCATGAGGAGCTTGAAGGGAGATGCTTTATCTTGGTACATTAGCCAAGATCCAAAGAAGTGGTCGAACTGGGTAAGCATGGCGTCCGACTTTATGGACAAATTTAGGTTCAATACAGAGAATGCGCCGAATGAGTTCTACATTCAAAATCTAAAGAAGAAGCCTACAGAAACATTCCGCGAGTATACTACTCGCTGGAGGACCGAAGCTGCTAAGGTTAGACCTGCCTTAGAAGAGGAACAAGTGAACAAATTCTTCGTTCGAGCTCAAGACCCACAGTATTATGAAAGGCTGATGATGATCGAAGGCCACAAATTTTCTGACATTATCAAGCTGGGAAAAGAATCAAAGAGGGCATCAAAAGCGGTATGGTTACGAACTTCGAGGCCTTGCAAGTTACAAATAAGGCCTTATAGTCAGGAGGTGTGTCCAAGAAAAGGGACGTAGGAGCCGTAATGGTTGCACAAAGAACCAAATCTCCCATCAAATACCAAACCTACCCAATGCCTCCACTTACATATCAGCCTACTCCAAACTACCAAGCACCCTCACCCTCTTACCAAACTCCACCACCCACTTATCAATCACCTCCACCCCCCACATATCAGCCTACTTCACCCAGATATTCCCAACCCGCACATGTTTACCAAGCCTACAATGCTCAACCATCCCACTATCAATCCCCTCCCGCACGCCAAAACTTCCCTAGACCTCGACCAAACTTTGACCGAAGACCTCCAAAACAATATACGGCTATTGCCGAACCTATCGACCAGTTGTATGAAAGACTTAAAGTTGCTGGTTATGTCACCCCTATCCCTGCTGTAACCCCTGAGAACCCTTCTCAGTGGGTTAATCCAAATAAATCCTGTGCATACCATTCCGGCATGAAAGGACACACCATTGACGAATGTCGTTCTCTGAAAGATAAGATCCAGACTCTAATTGATAACAAGATTATTGTGGCAAAGGAGCCTGCTCCAAATGTCCGCAATAACCCTCTGCCTGACCACAAGGGAGGAGGCGTTCACATGATTGAAATAGAGGATGATTGGGATCCCAAGGGATCGATCGGTTTGATCACAGAAGGTGACGACCCAAAGAAACCAATAGTCACCCTTAATCCGATCGTAGTCCAGATTCAGCCCTCTAGGGATGCCGAGGTAAATATGTCCATGCCACTTGAGTTTGAAGCACCATCATCTGCAAAGACGCCAGCGCCAATTGAGGTCGAATTCGTGTCTCCAGCAAAGGCACCTACACCATTCGAAGTTGCAGTTTTACCGCCCAAGGTGCATGCTCCGTTCGGAGTAAAGATAGCCACGCCAATTCCAGTGGCGATGTCAGCCATGACACCATTCCATACAAAGGCTATACCATGGGACTACACAGCCGAGGCAAGAAGGAAAGGCAAGGTTATGTTCGGAGAGGCTATTGCGGCACAGGGTATGACGAGAACTGGTAGAGTTTATACCCCGGAACATCTGGCTGAGTCGAGCAAGCAGGCTTCTAGCCGGCCAACCATCACCGAGACCGGGCCAGATGATCTCTGGAGAAAGATACAGGCCAAGGAATACTCGGTCATTGACCAGCTGAACAAAACACCGGCACAAATTTCTATCCTTGCTTTGCTACAAAATTCCGATGCACACAAGAATGCCTTGTTAAGGGTGCTGAGTGAAGCATATGTGCCAAGCAACATCACCGGCGGAGAGATGGCTAACATGGTAGGACAGGTATTGGAAAGTCACAAGATCACTTTTCATGAAGATGAGCTGCCACCAGAAGGGTTGAGTCACAACAAGGCATTGCACATCACCGTGCAATGCGAAGATTATTTTATCACCAGAATCCTGATTGATGGGGGATCCAGCCTCAACATTTGTCCGTTGGTAACACTCAGGACATTGGGAAAGGGACTGCATGAGATCAAGGACGGGGCCATCAACGTAAAAGCTTTCGACGGTTCCCAAAGGTCCACCATTGGGGAAATTAGTCTGTGTTTGCAAATGGGGCCTACTTGGTTCGATGTTGATTTTCAAGTGATAGACGTGCCGGCATCTTACAATCTGCTGTTGGGACGACCATGGATTCATGCTGCTGGGGCCGTAGCATCAACACTACATCAGGCGGTGAAGTTTGAGTGGAATCACCAGGAGGTGATCATTCACGGCGACGGTAGCAATCCTATATACAGTCGCCAGACCATCCCGGCAATCGGAGGCAGAAGAAAGATAGGTGGGGAGACCTATCACCACATCGAGCGAGTCAACGCCGTTGACAAGGACAAATGGTGGGACAACAAAATCGAGAGCATATTGAATTGGAGTGGGTACGAACCGGGTAAGGGGCTTGGCAAGAACCTCCAAGGAATCGCTAAGCCTATAAAACTCAAGAAACATGGCACCACCTTCGGTCTGGGATATGAGTATACTTGGGAGGAATTCAACAACTTGTCGCCACCATGGCGCGGTCCTTACTATCCGTTGGAGCAGCCAATACCACGCTTGGAACAGACTTTCCAACCGGCCGATGTTATCTATGGGTCAGAGTAAGAGAAAGCACTAGCAGCAGTAAAGAATTTGTTCTTAGAAGACAATGACATGGATTGTTGTGTCGTTTTCGAGGAGGAGGGGGAGGAAGGCCCTTCCATACAGGTCGTAAGCAAAGGAGCATGCCTCAATAATTGGACCATCAGAACCACCAGAGCCCGATGAGCCTCGGGGTAGCAAGACTGAACAAGCATCATGCACTATCTTTTATTTTGTCTAGTTTTTCTTTCGCATTTTAAATTTCCGCAATAAGATCTTCAATGTTCAAAACAGTTATGGAATTTATCAAAGCATTTCAATTTTCCTTATAAATCAACACTCTTATTATTTTCTCTCATTACTTTAGTTATACATCATTACTATTACTTATCTTGATGAACCGATGACTGTGACATGCAATGAGACAACGCAACAAACGGATATAGATTCATAGGAAGATGACATACCGAAAGAGATTGTTAAGGAAGTTGAGAATTTTGAAAACAGACCAAAGTCCAACCTGGACGAGACGGAAATTGTTAATCTGGGGGACGAAGAGAATGTCAAAGAAACACGAATCAGCGTGCACTTATCGCCATCAGAAAAGAGGGAATACACAAAATTTCTAAGAGAATATGAGGACATATTCGCATGGTCTTATGAAAACATGACGGGCCTGAGCACGTCTATTGTGGCTCACAAATTGCCAACCGATCCGACATGTCCGCCGGTAAAGCATAAGCTCAGAAAGTTCAAGCCGGATATGAGTTTGAAAATCAATGAAGAAGTCACCAAGCAAGTCAAAGCCAAGCTCCTCAGGGTAGTGGAATACCCAACGTGGTTAGCCAATATCGTGCCAGTACCAAAGAAGGATGGGAAGGCTAGAGTCTATGTCGACTAACGGAATCTCAACCGGGCCAGTCCGAAAGACGACTTCCCCTTTCCAAATATACACATCTTGATCGACAATTGCGCCAAGCATGAATTGCAATCATTTGTGGATTGTTTCGCCAGTTACCACCAGATTTGGATGGATGAAGAAGATGCTGAGAAAATGGCTTTCATTACGCCATGGGGAATGTACTGCTACAAGATGATGCCGTTTGGGTTAAAGAATGCAGGGGCTACCTACATGAGGGCTATGACTACCATTTTTCATGATATGATATACAAGGAGATCGAGGTGTACGTAGATGACGTTATCATCAAGTCTAAGAAGGTTGCTAATAACATGGAAGATTTGAGGAAATTCTTCAATAGACTGCGGAGGTACAACCTAAAACTGAATCCCGCAAAGTTTGTATTTGGGGTTCCCGCTGGAAAATTACTTGGGTTCATTGTGATCCGCCGAGGAATAGAATTGGATCCATCAAAGATCAAAGCCATTCATGAGTTTCCACCGCCAAAGAACAAGAAGGACATGATGAGTTTCTTGGGGAGACTCAACTACATCAGCCGGTTCATAGCACAGTCCACAGTCATCTGTGAGCCAATCTTCAAGATGTTGAAGAAGGATGCCGCCACTAAATGGACTGATGACTTCCAGAAAGCTTTCGACAGAATCAAGGAGTACCTATCAACACCACCAGTTTTGGTCCCGCCCGAGCCAGGTAGACCTCTATTACTCTACCTTGCAGTATTGGATGGAGCTTCGGCTGCGTCCTGGGGCAGCATGATGAAACGGGGAGGAAAGAGTATGCCATTTACTATCTCAGCAAGAAGTTCACTACGTACGAGGCCTGGTATTCTCTGTTAGAGCGTACTTGTTGTGCTCTGACTTGGGTAGCCCAGAAGCTGAGGCACTACTTCTGTGCCTATACTACATACCTCATATCAAGGATGGATCCTCTAAAGTACATCTTTCAGAAGCCCATGCCCACTGGCAAGCTAGCCAAGTGGCAAATCCTATTAAGTGAATTTGACATTGTCTACGTGACTCAGAAAGCAATCAAGGGACAGGCACTAGCAGATCACCTTGTTGAAAACCCCGTGGATGGAGAATACGAACCCCTGAAGACGTATTTTCCTGACGAGGAGGTATCATTCATAGGAGAAGACATTGCAGAATCCGATGATGGCTGGAGAATATTTTTTGACGTAGCAACAAATTTCAAAGAAGTCGGCATAGGAGCAGTGCTAGTATTAGAAACCGGTCAGCATTATCTGGTGTCAGCTAAACTCAGGTTCCCGTGCACCAACAACATGGCCGAATATGAAGCCTGCATCCTAGGGCTTAAGATGTCCATTGACATTAACATTCAAGAGTTGCTACTGATCGGAGATTCGGACTTGCTTATACATCAGGTGCGAGGAGAATGGGCGACCAAGAACTCCAAGATACTCCCGTATCTGCATCATGTATAGGAATTAAGAAAGAGGTTCACAAAGACAGAATTCCAGCATGTTCCTAGAATCCAGAATGAGTTCGCCGATGCATTGGCCACCCTATCATCTATGATACAGCATCCAGACAAAAACTTCATTGATCCCATTCCAGTAAAGATCCATGATCAGCCAGCTTATTGTGCTCATGTTGAGGAAAAAGTAGACGGAAAGCCTTGGTTTCATGATATCAGGGAGTATTTGGCAAAGGGAGAGTACCCAGAACTTGCAAATCCTATTCAGAAGCGCACACTTCGGAGATTATCCAACAACTTCTTTCATAGCGGAGGAATCCTATATAGGAGGACTCCTGATTTGGGATTATTAAGGTGTGTCGACGCAAAGGAAGCATCTAAGCTACTGGAGGAAATCCACGCTGGGACCTGCGGTCCACATATGAACGGTTTTGTCTTAGCCAAGAAGATACTCCGGGCTGGTTACTTTTGGATGACTATGGAGACAGACTGCATTCAGTATGTCCGAAAATGCCACCGCTATCAGATATATGCAGACATGATAAAGGTACCTCCCAATGAGCTTAATGCAACAAGCTCACCATGGCCTTTCGCTGCCTGGGGAATGGATGTTATTGGACCAATCGAGCCCGCCCCTTCCAACGAACACAAATTAATCCTAGTAAAAATTGACTATTTCACCAAATGGGTCGAAGCAGCATCTTACAGAGTAGTGACTAAGAAAGTCGTGGCAGACTTTGTCCGCGACCGCATCGTTTGTCGATTTGGGATTCCAGAGTCGTCAATCATTACCGATAATGGCTCTAACCTCAATAGTGACTTGATGAAAGCCATATTGAAACTTTCAAGATCAGACACAAGAATTCTACAGCCTACAGACCTCAGATGAATGGAGCCGTAAAAGCCGCCAATAGAACATCAAGAAGATTCTAAGGAAGATGATAGAGAAGCATAAGCAATGGCACGAAAAGTTATCATTTGCTTTGTTGGGGTATCGCACAACAGTCCGCACAACAACTGGGGCAACCCCCTATATGTTGGTCTATAGTAAAAAGGCCGTCATTCCCGCCGAGGTAGAAATTCTCTCCTTAAGAATCATACAAGAAGCTGAGCTCGACGATGCAGAATGGGTGAGAAGTCGTTACGAGCAGCTGGCTCTTATAGATGGAAAGAGGATGAATGTTGTTTGCCATGCTCAGCTTTATCAGAACAGAATGTCCAGAGCCTTCAACAAAAGAGTCAAGCCGAGACAGTTCACACCAGGGCAGCTAGTATTAAAGAAAAATTTTCCGCATCAAGATGAGGCCAAAGGGAAATTCTCTCCCAACTAGCAAGGTCCATACATGGTTCACCGGGTTCTGACAGGAGAAGCCCTTATACTTGCAGAAATGGACGGAGAAGTTTGGCCAAAGCGGATCAATTTAGATGCAGTCAAGCGTTGCTATGTGTAATCTTTGTATTTTCCTATATGATGTAATTGAACTACATCTGACCTGATTCCCGTTTAAGAGGGATACGTAGGCAGCCTTATGGGTTCGGTCACAGTTCAATAAAATTTTCATTTCCTCCCGCGATTGGAAACTTGGGCAGAATTTTGAGGAGGACCCTCAAAATTCTGAAGTAATTTCAGCCAATCATCGCAAGCAACCGTCAGAAGCATCAACCCATTAAACTGGGGCAGAATTTTGAGAAGGACCCTCAAAATTCCGTAGCAAGAGAGGTCGCCATGTCTTGAGCCACGTCACAGTCGTTGGTTCATCTAAAAGTTGCTTCTTAATTGTACACTTATGTCATATCTTTATTACAAATTCATGCATGTTTATTATCGAAATCGCTTTGTTCAGCAACGCTACCCCCAATGATACATACCGTATCACCAGATCAAAGTCGAACAGGTCAAGCAAGGCCAGCGGGGATACGAACTAACCTCCCCTCTACAAAACTCACGATTTTTCTTTGGATGCAGACACTTGGATTGCGAAAGCATTCGACATGCTAAACACTCACGAGACAAACATCGTTCATGAATACAACTCTCAGAATTGTTGCATTTACTAGCATTTGCTCTCCACGCACTGATAACTAGGGGTTTTGACGTGTTTTATGCCCCTTCTTGCAGCCGCACTACACTTTGTGCGGTCCGCACTAGGGAGATTCAGAGAGCAGATGGTAAGGCATAAAACCTAGTGCGGCCGCAGTCCATTCTGTGCGGTCCGCACTAGGTAGATTTAGAGAATGGCAAAACCAAGCTTCAAGCAACGCGGCCGCAGTACACATTGTGCGGTCCGCGGTGAAGGCTCCGCGGCCGCACTGCCATTATGTGCGGTACGCGGAAGAGAACTTCAGTGAGTTGAAATTGCCAAGGTTCAAAGCCATGCGGTCCGTGGCCATGTTTGTGCGGACCGCAATAGCTGCCTTCGCGGCCGCGGTCCACTCTGCGCGGTCCGCGGAGCCCAAGTTCAAAGAGCCAGGATTTGAAGTCCAAGAGCCTAGTGCGGCCGCAGTCCATTTAGTGCGGCCCGCACTGACCCCGCAGGGGCATTTTTGTCCAGTTTTTTTAGCTAAGAATAAATAGAACCTTTTTCCATTTTTAGGGCAATCTGTTACTTTATTTTAGCAGTTGCGCTCGTGAGAACATCATCTGTAGCCATTTTTGGCATCTTAGCTTGGATTTAACGATAGATTTTTGTATTTACTTTAGTGTTTAATTAATATGCCTTTTTCTTCATCTATTTCTCTAATTTCTTGTTCAAGTATGAGTAGCTAAACCCATTAGCTAGGGTTGTGGCTCAACCCTAGTGTGGGTAATTGATGGGTGTTGTGATTTAAGGTTATATTGACTATGGGTGTTTGTATTTGGGTCAATTTTATGATTTAATTTATGAATTGGTGGTTGCAAACACTGGTTTGTGCTAAGTTGACTTGGCTCTTCTTGAGAAAGAGAGCCTAAGTCTCCAAAATTGACCCAACAAGGAATTGGGATGGACTCAAGAGAAGATAGTCCCAATTAAAGGGTTAAATCTCGAGAGAGTAATTACCCAACTTGAACCCTAGTTGCTTGAGCTAATTTGCCTACCCATTTGGTCTCGAGAGAGTTAATTGGGCAAAATCGCTCTCTCTATCGAGAGGTGTGAGAGTGGGTAGAATTGTGCAATGGTTATACATAATTTCCCAATCATGTCAATCAAGCCTTAGAAGCAATTATCCGTCAATTAGCCGCCTAGGTGAAAGTCACTACCCTAGTGCCCCTTAATCCATTAGATACNTAGAAGAACCTGGTTCTTCTAGGTGTACTTACTACTACTGTTTGCGGAATTAAGAGTGCATAAAATAAAGAACACAGAGATTTTTACGTGGAAAACACCTGGCTCAAAAGGTGAAAAAACCACGACCTACTACTCAGTAGGATTTTCCCAAACTTCCACTAAAATCACTGAGCCAAAACAGCATTTACAAAACTCTTGTAAACCTAAGGATTAAACTCTAATCCCAGTGTAGCACACAACCTCAACTGTTGCGACACCTTCAAGTAAACTCTAACTTGAATACCCAAAGTACCTAATACAATTGCTTCTATGAAAGCCGGAAAGGTACAACTTTAAAACACCTACTACAATTGAACTAAAATAAAAGAAAGACACAATGGAATTGGTTCTTCTATCTTGTCCAAGTAGCTTCAGGAATGCACACTTGAATCTTACATAAATTGCTTGCAAAATTGCCTCGCTCTTTTGCTCTCAATTTAGTTTAACTTCTGCGTTTGTGCAATACCTGTAAAAGAGAACAATCACTGTTATATAATGAGTTAGTAATCAGAGTTTGATTGAGACTCAATTGCTGATCTTCCATCGAAGTTGAGTCCTTGAACAATACAAACTCCAACCCTATCCTTTATCCGGATTGTGTCCTCTTCTCATGAGAAGACTTTCTCTCCTCATCCAATATGCAACCTTTTCGATTAGTTAGGAGATATTGCTGCTTGATCACTGAGACTTATCTCCTTCACGTGTATCTCACATGTCTAGGTTGATAGATAGTGTGCCTCACATGATGGACCTGGTCCATGACTGAGTTCATTTGTCATTCTTCAAAACTTCACCTGAACTTGGGCCAACAATTACCCGTCAATTAGCCACCTAGGTGAAGGTCATTACCCTAGTGCCTTTTTAAACCATTAGATACAGCTTGTAGCAATTTACTCTTAGCTTAATATAGTTGCATTTATAATTAGTAGTTGATAATAGTAGAATATAAAGAAAACCCCAAAAATTACGAGAAGATCAACTAAGAACACACGCGCGATCCTAAGCTAAATAGATACTCGACTCCAATCCTAGCTCTCTGTGGATTCGATGCCGACCCACAAATCGGGTAAAAGCTATTGCGACCCTCTCTCGCTACTTTTTAGTGGCGCGGAGTTGGCAGCGATCAAATTTTTGGCGCCGTTGCCGGGGAGCTAACTGTTTTGGCTATCTATTTAGTTAGTTTTGTGTGTTGTTCTTCTTTCCTTCTTTGTTACTAATTTGTGTGTTAATACTACAGGTACCAAATGACTTTAAATGCAAATGACCCTCTTGGAAATGTGCTTGCGGGGGAGGAGGTTGAGGATATTGGAGACGATGAGGTGCCTCTTGTACCTCCCGGACGAGGACGAGGCCGCCAGGCCAATGCTAATGACAATGTTCCAGACCCTCCTCCGCCACCTCCAAGAGCGGTTCCTCAGGTGCTACCGAACCAAGGCTATGCAAGTGCTATTGTCTCTCCCAGAATTGGGGCGGGCAATTTTCAGATAACCAATGTGATGTTGACTTTACTTGAGCAGCGTGGGTATTTCATGGCCGCTGCGGATCAAAATGCCTACAAACATCTCAAGGGGTTCGTGGATACATGTTGGGGTAGCAAGCAGACGAATGTGTCCGAAGATGCTCTTAGGTTGAGACTTTTCTCGTTCTCACTGAGGGGAAAGGCATTGGATTGGCTAGAGAGACTCCCCAACCATTCCATCACAACTTGGGAAGAGTTGGCGGATAAGTTTATTGCTAAAGTTTTCTCACCTAGGCACATGCGGCACTTCGAGATGAAATATTGGCTTTCAAACAAGAACCCACGGAACCTTTGCATGAGATTTGGGAGCAGTTTAGAACAATGGTAAAGGAATACCCCAATAATGATATGACGGAGGCGATGATCCAACAAACCTTCTATCGGGGCATCAATACTACAAATCAATGCGTAGTCAACCAATTGGCTGGGGGTAATTTCATGAAGTTGACTTACGACGAAGCTTGTGAGATTCTTGATGAGATGGCGGATACATCCTACGCATGGCAAAGCAGGGCCAATTTTCCCCAAGGTGACCCTACGGTTATTCATTTGCATAACGAACTACATGACCATGGACAGGCTATAGCGGAGTTGACAACTACTATGAACCAATTGGCTAAGGCACAGTTGCAACAAGTCCAAAACCCTCGCCAAGTGAATGCTATGGAAGGCGTGAGTATGCTTACCAACAAGAGAAGGCAAAGAAGGCAACAAAACCAAGGGAATTTCGAGCAATTTGATGATGAGTGTGATGGGTTTCAGAATGATGGCTATGATGAGCAAAATGAAGAGGTACAATATGTTAACAACTATCAAGGCAATAGAGGCAACTCTTCAAACCAACAATGGCGACCTCAAGGAAATTGGGGCAATCAACAACAAAGTGGTGGTAATTGGAACAATAACAACCAAGGTGGTAATTGGGGCAATAAGAACAACAATCAAGGTAACCAAGGGCATTGGAATGGTAATAACAACAATTGGAGCAACAATAACAATCAAGGCGGGTGGAACAACAATGGAAACCAAGGCAACCGGGGGCAAGGCTTTCAAAGGCCCCCAATGTACCAACAATCGAACAATCCACCTCCTTTCCCTTCTCAAAGTCCTAGTTCTTCGGGTAATGAAATGGGTAGAATTGAAATGATGTTCGAACAAATGATGAAAAAGAATGCGGATTCCGATGCGCAATTAGGTTCTCACAATACTTCAATTAGGAATTTGGAGGTGCAAATAGGCCAAATCTCTCAATCATTGAATACTCGCCCGAAGGGTGCTCTACGAAGTGATACGGTAGTGAACCCAAAGGGTGGGAACAGTCATGTCATAGTGGTTACAACACGAAGTGGGAGAGGCGGTGATGTGAATGCCTCGAAACAAAAGCAAGTTGTTGATGATGATGTTGAGTTGCAAGAAGATGTGGTTCTTTTGGTAGTTGAAGATGTGATTGATGACAATGTGAACAATGAAGTGAGGATTCACATTAAGGAAACCGAGGTGGAAACTCAAGAGGCCGTGAACCCGTCTAGGGAGCACGTAATTGACATGCCGGAGCCGGTTGTGCCAAAAGCCAAGGCACCCTTGCCTAGACCACCTCCCCCCTATCCTCAGAGTCTAGCCAAGCAGAAAAGTGATAATCAATTCACAAAGTTCATCGACATGATGAAGAGCTTATCCATCAATGTGCCTTCGGTGGAGGCTTTGGAGCAAATGCTTGGATATGCAAAATTCATGAAGGATTTGGTTACGAAGAAAAGATCAATGGACTGTGAAACTATCAAGATGACCCACCAAGTTAGTGCCATAGTACATTCAATGGCCCCGAAATTAGAGGATCCTGGTGCTTTCACTATTCCCTACACTATTGGTAGTGCAGACTTTGCCAAAGCTTTATGTGATCTTGGGGCGAGCATCAATTTAATGCCCTTCTTAGTTTTCAATACTTTGGGTATTGGGCCTCCAAGGCCAACTTCCATGCGGCTACAAATGGCAGACCGATCTATGAAGCGACCATTGGGTATTGTTGATGATGTGCTCGTCCGGGTGGACAAATTCATCTTGCCAGCTGACTTTGTGATTTTGGATTGTGAGGTGGA
This sequence comes from Nicotiana attenuata, assembly GCF_001879085.1. Taxonomy (NCBI): domain Eukaryota; kingdom Viridiplantae; phylum Streptophyta; class Magnoliopsida; order Solanales; family Solanaceae; genus Nicotiana; species Nicotiana attenuata. Next base: position 14,408 of record NW_017677472.1, read on the forward strand.
CTATGAGGTCACAATTATTCTAGGGAGACCTTTCCTTGCAACGGGGAAGGTATTGGTTGATGTTGAAGCGGGTGAACTAACTTTCAGGGCAGGTGATGAAAAGGTAGTCTTCCATGTTTGCAAATCCATGAAGCAACCCAATAGCACCGAGGTGTGCTCATTTGTGGACATTGTCACAGCTGTGATCGTGGATGACACAAGTTCTATGATTAACGTGGAGGATCCCTGATAACTAGGGATTTTGATGCGTTTCATGCTCCTCATAAGTTGTGCTTGGTTGCAGGTTTGATCGACAAAGTGACGAAATGTCAAACATCGGCTCAAAAGGAGTGAAACCTGCTCAAGTACCTAAGACAAGGCAAAACTCGGGAGAACAGGCCTAGTGCGGCCGCACTACTCTTTGTGCGGTCCGTACTAGAGAGATTCAGAGAGTCAGAAATTAAGGCTTCAAGCAACGCGGCCGCACTCCATTATGTGCGGTCCACGGTGAAGGCTCCACGGCCGCACTACCATTTTGTGCGGTCCGCGGAAGAGAAGTTCAGAGAGGTGAAAATTGCCATGGTTCAAGCTGCGCGGTCCGCGGTCATATTTGTGCGGACCGTATTAGAGACCTCTGCGGCTGCGGTCCATTCTGCGCGGTCCGCTGCGCCTGAGTTCAGAGAGCCAAGATTGCAAGTCCAAGAGCCTAGTGCGGCCGCAGTCCATTTTGTGCGGCCTGCACTGACCCCGCAGGGGCATTTTCGTCTAGTTTTTCCAGCTTAGTATAAATAGAACCTTTTTTCCATTTTTAGGGCATCAGTTATTTTATTTTAGCAGCTGCGCTCGTGAGAACATCATCTGTAGCCATTTTTTGGCATCTTAGCATAGTTTTAACAATAAATTCTTGTGTTTAACTTTAGTGTTTAATTTATATGTCTTCTTCTTGATCTATTTCACTATTTTCTTGTTCAAGCATGAGTAGCTAAACCCATTAGCTAGGGTTGTGGCTAAACCCTAGTGTGGGTAATTTATGGGTGTTGTGATTTAAGGCCAGATTGATTATGGGTGTTTGTTATTTGGGTCAATTTTATGGTTTAATTTATGAATTGGTGGTTGCAAACACTGGTTTCTGCTAAGTGGACGTGGCTCTTCTTGGGAGAGAGAGCCAAAGTCTCCAAAATTGACCCAACAAGGAATTGGGATGGACTCAAGAGAATTGATAGTCCCAATTAAAGGTTAAATCTCGAGAGAGTAATTACTCGACTTGAACCCTAGTTGCTTGAGCTAATTTGCCTACCCATTTGGTCTCGAGAGAGTCAATTGAGCAAAATCACTCTCTCGACCGAGAGGTGTGAGAGTGGTTAAAATTGTGCAATGGTTATACATATTTCCCCAATCATGTCAATCAAGCTTTAGAAGCAATTACCCGTCAAATAGTCATCTAGGTGAAAGTCACTACCCTAGTGCCCCTTAATCCATTAGATACAACTCTTAGCAATTATCTATTAGCGTAATCTAGTTTCAATTCTAATTAGTAGTTTTATAATAGTGGTTTATAAAAGAAAGCCCAAAAATGTTGGAAGTGACATTTGGAACAATTACATGATTTTAGACTAGATAGATACATCAACTCCCTTTCTAGCTCCCTGAGGAATTCGATCCCGACCCTCATATCGGGTAAAGTCTATTGCGACCCTCTCTTCCTACTTTGTAGTAGTGTGGAGTTGGTAGCGATCACTTTTTTTGGCGCCGTTGTCGGGGAGCTAACGGTTTTGGCTATCTATTTAGTTAGTTTTGTGTCTTGTTCTTCTTTCCTTCTTTGTTACTAATTTGTGTGTGTGATTACTACAGGTACCCAATGGCTTTAAATGCTAATGACCTTCTTGGAAATGTGCTTGCGTGGGAGGAGGTTGATGAAATTGGATAGGATGAGGTGCCTCTCGTACCTCCCGGACCACGACGAGGCCGCCATGCCAATGCTAATGACAATGTTCCAGACCCTCCTCCGCCACCTCCAAGAGCGGTTCCTCAGGTGCTACCGAACCAAGGCTATGCTAGTGCTATTGTCCCTCCCAGAATCCGGGCGGGTAATTTTTAGATAACCAATGTGATGTTGACCTTACTTGAGCAGCATGGGTATTTCACAGGCGCTGCGGATCAAAATGCTTACAAACATCTCAAGGGGTTTGTGGATACATGTTGGGGTAGCAAGCAGACGAATGTGTCCGAAGATGCTCTTAGGTTGAGGCTTTTCCCTTTCTCACTTCGGGGGAAAGCATTGGATTGGCTAGAGAGACTCCCCAACCATTCCATCATAACTTGGGATGAGTTGGCGGATAAGTTTATTGCTAAATTTTTCTCACCCGAGCACATGGCGACACTTCGAGATGAGATATTGGCTTTCAAGCAAGAACCCACGGAACCCTTACATGAGATTTGGGAGCGGTTTAGAACAATGGTGAAAGAATGCCCAAACAACGATATGACCGAGGCGATGATTCAACAAACCTTCTATCGGGGCATCAATACGACAAATCAATGCATAGTCAATCAATTGGCCGGGGGTAATTTCATGAAGTTGTCTTATGATGAAGCTTGCGAGATTCTTGATGAAATGGCGGATACATCTTCTGCATGGCAAAGTAGAGCCAATGTTCCGCAAGGTGACCCTACGGTTATTCATTTGCACAAGGAGTTACACGACCATGGGCAAGCTATAGCGGAGTTGACAACTACTATGAATCAATTGGCTAAGGCACAGTTGCAACAAGTCCAAAACCCTCGCCAAGTGAATGCTATGGAAAGTGTTAATTTGCTTACTAACAAGAGAAGGCAAAGAAGGCAACAAAATCAAGGGAATTCTGAGCAATTTGGTGATGATTGTGATGGGTTTCAAAATGATGGGTATGATGAGCAAAATGAAGAGGTACAATATGTTAACAACTATCAAGGCAATAGAGGCAACTCTTCAAACCAACAATGGCGACCCCAAGGTAATTGGGGCAATCAACAACAAGGTGGTGGTAATTGGAACAACAACAACCAAGGCGGTAATTGGGGGAACAACAATCAAGGCAACCAAGGGCATTGGAATGGTAATAACAACAATTGGAACAACAATGGTCAAGGCAATTGGAACAACAATGGAAACCAAGGCAATCGGGGGCAAGGCTTTCAAAGGCCCCCAATGTACCAACAACCGAACAATCCACCCCCGTTCCCTTCTCAAGGATCTAGTTCTTCGGGTAATGATATGGGAAGAATAGAAATGATGTTCGAACAAATGATGAAGAAGAACCAAGATTCCGATGCTCAATTGGCTTCCCACAATACCTCTATTCGGAATTTGGAGGTGCAATTAGGCCAAATCTCTCAATCGTTGAATACTCGCCCTAAGGGTGCTCTACCAAGTGATACGGTAGTGAACCCTAAGGGTGGGAACAATCATGTGATGGCGGTTACAACACGAAGTGGGAGAGGCGGTGATGTGCATGCCTCGAAAGATAAACAAGTTGTGGATGATGATGTTGAGTTGCGAGAAAATGATGTTCCTTTGGTAGTTGAAGATGTGGTTGAGAATGAGGTGAACAATGATGTGAGGATTGACATTAATGAGGCTGAGGTGGAAACTCAAGATGACATGAACCCATCTAGGGAACACATGATTGATATGCCCGAGCCGGTGGTGCCCAAAGCCAAGGCACCTTTGCCTAGACCACCTCCGCCTTATCCTCAACGGTTAGCCAAGCAGAAAAGTGAGAATCAATTCAAAAAGTTCATTGACATGATGAAGAGCTTATCCATCAACGTGCCTTTGGTGGAGGCTTTGGAGCAAATGCCTGGTTATGCTAAATTCATGAAAGATTTGGTTACAAAGAAAAGATCAATGGACTGTGAAACTATCAAGATGACCCACCAAGTTAGTGCCATAGTACATTCAATGGCCCCGAAATTAGAGGATCCTGGTGCTTTCACTATCCCCTGCACTATTGGTAGTGCAGACTTTGCCAAGGCTTTATGTGATCTTGGGGCAAGCATCAATTTAATGCCCTTCTCAGTTTTCAAGACTCTGGGTATTGGCCCATCAAGGCCAACTTCCATGAGATTACAGATGGCAGATAGATCAATGAAGCGACCTTTGGGTATAGTTGATGATGTGCTTGTCCGGGTGGACAAATTTATCCTGCCGGTGGACTTTGTGATTTTGGATTGTGAGGTGGACTATGAGGTCCCAATTATTCTAGGGAGACCTTTCCTTGCAACGGGGAAGGCATTGGTTGATGTTGAAGCGGGTGAGCTCACTTTCCGAGTGGGGGATGAGAAGGTTGTTTTTCATGTTTGCAAGTCTATGAAGCAACCCAATAGTACCGAGGTGTGCTCATTTGTGGACATTGTCACAGCTGTGATTGTGGATGACACAAGTTCTATGATTAACGTGGAGGATCCCCTTGAGGCCTTGCTATTAAACCTTGATGTCAATGATGATGCAAGCAGAGTGGAGTGTGTCAATGCATTACATGGGATGGGCTCTTATTCCTATGAGCCGAGAAAATTGTCTTTGGATCTTGAAAATCGGAAAACTCCACCAACCAAACCATCAATTGAGGAGCCACCGGTGTTGGAGTTGAAGCCACTTCCTCCACACCTCAGGTATGAATTCTTGGGCTCTAATTCAACTTTACCAGTTATTCTTTCTTCTTGCCTTACTAACATGCAGGTTGAGGCCACTTTGGCGGTGCTTAAAGGCGAAAAAGGGCAATTGGATGGACTCTGGCGGACATTCGGGGAATAAGCCCCGCATTTTGCATGCACAAAATTATCTTGGAGGATGATAGGCCTTCCTTAGAACATCAAAGGAGGCTCAATGAGGCAATGCAAGAGGTGGTGAAGAAAAAAGTGATCAAGTGGCTTGATGCGGGTGTGGTGCATCCAATCTCTGATAGCTCATGGACTTCTCCGGTGCAATGTGTCCCGAATAAAGGTGGGATGACTGTGGTGACAAATGACAACAATGAACTTATTCCTACTTGAACCATTACCGGGTGGAGAGTTTGCATGGACTACCGGAAGCTAAATAATGTGACCCGCAAGGATCATTTTCCCTTGCCATTCCTCGATCAAATGCTTGATCGCCTTGCGGGGCGAGCTTTTTATTGCTTTTGGGATGGCTACTCGGGGTATAATCAAATTTTAATTGCCCCGGAGGACCAAGAGAAGATCACATTCACATGCCCATATGGTACATTTGTTTTCTCCCGGATGTCGTTCGGGTTGTGCAATGCTCCGGCGACCTTCCAACGTTGCATGATGGCTATTTTCACCGACATGGTGGAAGACATATGGGAGGTTTTTATGGATGATTTTAGTGTGGTTGGTGATTCATTCGAAGAGTGCTTGGGAAATTTGGATAGAGTCTTGGCCCGATGTGAAGAAACTAATCTCGTTCTCAATTGGGAAAAATGCCATTTCATGGTTGAAGAAGGTATAGTGTTGGGTCACAAGATTTCTAAGCATGGGATTGAGGTAGACAAAGCTAAGATCAAGGTGATATCGAGGCTTCCTACCCCCACTTCTGTCAAAGGGGTGAGGAGTTTCCTTGGGCATGCGGGGTTCTATCGGCGGTTTATCAAAGATTTCTCGAAGGTTGTGAATCCCCTTTGCAAGTTGCTAGAGAAATAGGCTAAGTTTGTGTTTGATGAGAAATGCATAGAGGCTTTTGAACTTCTAAAGCATAAGTTGACCACTACCCCGATTATTACCGCACCCAATCGGAGCTTGCCTTTCGAACTCATGTGCGATGCAAGTGACATTGCGGTTGGGGCAGTGTTAGGTCATAGAGTGAGCAAAATGTTTTATCCGGTGTACTATGCGAGCAAGACAATGAATGAAGCTCAAAGGAACTACACGGTGACGGAGAAGGAGTTGTTGGCTATTGTGTTCGCCATGGAAAAATTTCGGCCATATCTTATGGGAGCCAAAGTCATAGTGCACACTGACCATGCCGCCCTTAGGTATTTGATGACCAAGAAAGACTCCAAGGCAAGGTTGATGAGATGGGTATTACTTCTTCAAGAGTTTGATTTGGAAATAGTGGACCAGAAAGGTAGTGAGAACCAAGTTGCGGATCATTTGTCCCGCTTGGAGGAGGAAGGTAGGCCGTGTGATGGCTTGGAGATCAATGATTCATTCCCCGATGAGCAACTACTTTCTGTGTCAATGTGTGATGTGCCATGGTTTGCGGATATTGCTAATTTTATTGTGACTGGCATCATCCCGTGTGAGCTCTTCTAACCAAAGGAAGAAGCTCAAACGGGATAGTCTGGACTTATATTGGGATGAGCCATACTTGTTTAAGATTTGCACAGATGGTGTGATTCGAAGGTGTGTCCTGGAGGGAGAGTAATTGAGTATTTTGGAGGCTTGTCATTCACCCCCCTATGATGGCCATCACGGAGGGGTGAGGACGGCTTCGAAAGTTTTGAGTTGTGGTTTTTATTGGCCAACCTTGTTCAAAGATGCAAGTGATTTAGTGAAAATATGTGATCAATGTCAACGAGCAGGCGGAATTTCCAAGAAAGATGAGATGCCTCTAAACACAATTCTTGAAGTTGACATCTTTTTGGGGTATCGATTTTATGGGCCCTTATGTTAGCTCGTGTGGGAACACTTACATTCTTGTAGTGGTTGATTATGTGTCAAAATGGGTTGAGGCCGTGGCCTTGCCCAATAATGAAGCTAGGAGTGTGGTGGCATTTCTAAAGAAGAGCATTTTCACAAGGTTTGGTACACCCCGGGCAATCACTAGTGATGGAGGATCGCATTTTTATAATAGAGATTTTGATGCTTTGCTTTCCAAGTATGGTGTCAACCACAAAGTCTCTACACCTTATCATCCTCAAGCAAGTGGCCAGGTTGAAGTGTCTAACAGGGAGATCAAGAGTATTTTATCCAAAACTGTCAATGCCAATAGGACCGATTGGTCTAAAAAGTTAGATGATGCACTATGGGCTTACCGGACCGCTTACAAGACCCCAATTGGTATGTCGCCGTACCGGTTGGTGTTTGGGAATGCATGTCACCTACTAGTGGAATTGGAGCATAAGGCCATGTGGGCCTTGAGGAAGCTTAATCTTGAGTGGGATGTTGCGGCCAATCTTTGTGTTGAACAACTAAATGAACTTGATGAATTTCGGTTCCATGCATACTCTAGTTCGTCCTTGTATAAGGACAAGATGAAGTACCTTCATGACAAATATGCCCGTGGAAAGGAGTTCAAAGTTGGTGATTTGGTCCTCTTGTTCAACTCTCGTCTAAGGTTGTTTTCGGGAAAGCTAAAATCAAAGTGGAGTGGACCATTTGAACTTGTGTGTGTGACCCCGTTTGGCGCTATAGATTTGAAGAACAAAAATGGTGAAGTCTTTAGAGTGAATGGGCACCGTGTCAAGCATTATCTTGGGAAGTTCGATGATAGCCATGTGGTGGTTGTTGTTCATTTCAAATGATGTGATGGTAACCCGCTTCGTGCCCCGACGTTAAATCAGGCGCTTCTTGGGAGGCAACCCATGTGTTTTTCTTTTTGTTTTTGTTTTCTTTGATTTTCTTGGTAGTTTAGGATTGATTTTTGGGCTAATTGGTTGTGAGATGTTGCAGGGATTGAGTTAATGCAGTGCAGGACATGATTGCAAAGTTGTTCAGTCTTTGAAGTTTCCAGTGCGGCCGCACTACACTTTGTGCGGTCCGCACTGGTGAAGGCTAAATGAAGGACTCTCTGAAGTTTGCCACTGCGGCCGCATGACATTTTGTATGGACCGCGGTGGACCTCTGCGGCCGCAGTCTGTTTTGTGCGGACCGCAGAGGTTGCCTTCTCAAACTTCTTCTAAACAAACCCAGCGCGGACCGCGGTCCGTTTTGTGCGGCCGCGCTGGTAGGTGAATATGGGTCCCACAGGCTTTTCTATAAATAGACCCCAGGGACCCCCTTTTACCCTTTTTGCGAATTTCACTCTCAGAAGCCCTAGAGTACTGTTCATCTTCTTTCTTCATCGTAGTAGCTTGTTTGCCTTGTGTTGATTCATTTCTTCTCAATATCTGGTAACAATTCACCCATTTCTTTTAGTTTAACTGTTTAATTTCATTTCATTTTCAATTTTATTATCCTGCAACTTCTTTTTCTTCCCGTAGTTTTTCTATTTTTAGGGTAGCTAGTTTTAAATGTTAATTTTTGTAGACTTAGTGAGCATAATTGAACCGGGTAATTGAGTAGGGACAAAATTTAGGTGAAAATTTGAACTAAAATGCAAAATCCCAAAACCCTAACTCAGTGCCAGGTTTGGGCACCCACCGCGGACCGCGATCGTGTTTGTGCGGTCCGCGGTAGCCTCATCGCGGCCGCATTACCACTTCCCGCGGGCTGCGGTGTTGAGATTTAGAGAGGTGCCCTTGACCAGTGCGGCCGCACTACATTTTGTGCGGTTCGCACTGGCCCACCGCGGCCGCGATACTATTTTGTGCGGGCCGCGGTGGTGAGATTCAGAGAGTTGTTTTTGGGGACCTTAGACCTGTGCGGTCCGCGGTGGCCTCAGTGCAGTCGCACTGCCATTCTGTGCGGTCCGCACTGGCCTGTTCCTGCAACTGTGTCTGCAACTTTCTGCTTCTGTTTTGCAATTCATTATACACATCTGTCTCACTGTCTCTACTGATACTAACAAAGTTAGATGTTTGTGCTTGCAGACAATGGTTAAACAACGAGGAGGCAAAGGATCAAAATAACCCGGGAGAGGTGATTCCTCCCGAGGGGGAAAAGGAAAGAGAATAGTCGAACTCACTCCCCAAGCTCGGAAAACATAAAAAAAACCGAAAGCTGATAAAAGCCGCAGATAGAGCTGCTTCCCACTCCTCGGGGAGTGAGTATGTGCCCTCCCAAGACATCTTTTTAGACTCAGTCCCAACTCATATCGTCACCAACCTCCAATTGACTGATGAGACTCCTCCTCCATCACCCACTATCCGGAGGCTAGTTAATGTCGTTTCTGATTCATCTTAGGGGTCGGCAGCCGGTAGTGGGGATGACTCCACCTCCCCCACAGCTTCATTATCTGGGGAGAGTGCAGGCGGAGATGAGGAGGAGGTGCAGAGAGCTGGGGGTGGTGAGCCTCAGGTGGGAGGCATCACCCGAACTAGGAAGCCCGATGTTTGGGTGGACAGATTTGTGAGCCCGGTGGCATATCATAAGTTTGGGAGTGGTGGCCCGTGAGGCATTTGATACCGGAGTGGAGTTTTAATCACAAAGACTTACTACCCCACAACCCTGACGTGCAGAGGCAATTTAGAACTAGACCGGGCTGGGAAATATTTATGGAGAAATGTATAGATGCAAATGAACATATGGTCAAGGAATTTTATTGTAATGTGGCCCACATCGTCAAGGGTTTCAAAGTGACCAAGGTTCAAGACAAAAAGGTGTTGTTCGACGGGCAGTCTCTGAATGATTATTTGGGGTTCAATGAAGAGGACGAGACTCTATATCTTGCAAAGTTGGAGATGGGCGAGGGGGTCCGTCCATGGTTAGCTCAGTACCTGGCAATCCCAGGTACCGTTCCTGAGTGATTGACTGCGGGGGTAAAAATACTGAGGAGGACCCTAAACTTTGAGGCTAGGGGTTGGTTGACTTTTGTTTGCAGTCGGTTGGACCCTACTACCCATGACCAGACCATTCCTCTCCACCAGGCTGTATTGGTTGCTTCTATCATGGCGCGATACCCCATCAATATGGGGAATGTGATGACCCGCATTATCTCCTTAGTGGGTGCAGAGCACGACCGAAACTACCCTTACCCAACACCCTCTCTATGTATTTCCGGGACTTGGAGGTGGAAAAGAAGTCCTATGATGTCAAGGCCAAACCAATATTTCCATTTTCATGGTATAGTTTGAAGGGGCCAGACAACCCCAAGGACAAGAACTACAAGGCCCCTGCTTCCGCCCCAACTGGTCAGTCTGAAGAGCTAGTTGTGGTAGAGGCCTCCACCGAGCCTGCCTCCACAGTTGCTGACATGCCTCCCGGACCTTCCACTACTGTTGACTTGCCTCCAGGTCCTTCTACCTCAGTTGGCCCGGAGATTCCATCTTCTCGGGCCCATCCTATCACCGCCCATCGGATGAGCCAGACACTTCAGAGCCTGAACAACTGGATGTATACTGCTTCGTCCAAGTTGTCCACCTTTACCTCCACCATTGCAGCTCAGTCAGCTCCTCAGCCGGTACAGGTCCCTCAGTTTATTGAGGATACATTGAAGAAGATACTAGAAAACCAGGAGAAGATTCTCAGTACCTAGGTTGATTTGGCAAAGGCAGTGGATTCACATGGCAAGGCTCTAAAGGAGCTTGCCAAGGAACACAAGAAGTTGCGCAAGACACGGGCCTCCAGGGAGTCCGTGAAGGAGTTGAGGGCGAATGTGGAAAGACTAAAGGCAGACCAGCTGCCTTTAGACTTATTATTTGAGGACCCAGCTCCAGCAGCAGTTCCAATAGCAGCCACAGACCCGGAGCAGACACAAAGGCCTCCAAATAAGAGGAGGAAGTTCCCTTGTGCAGATGATGCCATCATCCAGTTGGCGGACCCACCGGAGGCTTCCTCCAGTCAGCTACAGGATGTACCAGATCCACAGCCAGTTCAAGTCCAGTCCCAGGTCTCAACAGCTGAGGAGCAGGATATCGGGATCCAGTCTGAGGTTCCCGAGCACACAGAGGATCCATGGACCACTCATGATACTATGCAGACGGACGAGGCTTAGGGAGTCTTCATATCCTTTCCTTATACTTTTTGGTGCTTATTTGCTTTAGTTGGCATTGGGGACAATGCCAGCTTTTATTTGAGGGGGTGCGCCCTATATTTTCGTTGGATGACTGTATATATGAATCACTTTTATGCTTTCTTGATTTTTCACATTTTGTTTGTATATAATCTTACATTTAGTTACTTTTATCGCATTTTTTTATCTTCCCTTTGGTCTGTATATAAAGTTACATCATTGTATATATTCCTTCCCCGTTGTATATTCACTCCCCTATTGTACATATTCATTCTATTTTCTATTTTCGCAAAAAAAAATTCCTTTTTAGCTTCTTGTATAGGCTCGTAGCCTTTTTTTTTTTTTTTGGACGTTTTAATAAGCCTTTGGTTTTCTTAATGCCACGGTTCTTTCCAAAGGTGGAGTATTGTGTGAACCGGGTGGCTCTTCCCAATGATAGATGGCGTGACAACCTTCTTAAGGGTTTGAGTCCGTTTTTGTTTTTGTTTTTGGTAGTTTATAGTTAAGGGTACCTCAAGCAAAGCTTCACTTGGGCCTAGCACGTTTGCCTTTGATCCCATGGTCAAAGACAAAATGTTGTGTTTAGGATGGTGAGAGTTGTGGGCCGATAATCATCAAGTGGTTTTTCGGGACCATTGTGTGCTCAAATCGTATCTAAGGTCGTTGTGGGCCCCCGACTCTATGTCCTTAGCAATCCTTTAGCTTGTGTGGTGAGAAATCGAATTGCGAGTCCTAGTCCCGAGCCATTGGTCTAGAACTTGCCCTGAATGTTTGTTGAGGCGAAATCTTAAGTGAAATTTGACTTGAGAAGTGATTATAGACTCTTCTTGATCCAAATGATAGTTGAACAAATTCCATAGCCTACCAATGATATGATCCCTAGTTAACCCCTTTGAGCCTTAGACCTTCTTCTTTCAAGAACCATGTTACAAGCCTATACCCATTCTGAAAGATACCCTCTCTTGGCACCCGATCTTTCCTTGAGCACATGGCAAAAGTATAAGCTAGGGGGGAGAGACGAGGATGACAACAAAGGGGTATAAGGCACAAAAACGAAGAAAAGGAAAGGCAATGAAAAAGGAAGAAAAGCAAAAAAGAATGCTCAATGTGAGAAAGAATAAAAAGGGTTTTAAGAAAAGTAAAAGAAAGAAAGGTGTGGAAAGTTGAAAAAGGAGAAAAGAATTGAAATACATAAGAAAGAGTGATAATGTGTCTCTCTAACCCCTTAGAAAGAGGTGAAATGACTCAGAGAGTCAAGTGAATTGTGCCAAATGAATCAAAAGAAGTGCTTAAGGGAAGCCCTAACCCAAAAGCCTTCACAATGACTCCACAAAAGCCCTATATGATCTTGAGTTGAATGAAGCTTGCATTAGTGGATACTTACATAAGGGGCAAGCATATGGTACCTAGAGCCGGACTTGTGACCTTTTCTTGAGAGAGATGAGTGAATTCCCATTAACCTCGATTTGTGTGTCAATATTCTAAAAGGTGAGGTTTGCTTAAGGAAAGTTGAGGATGTGTGAGTTTGGGTTCCACAATGACTAAAGTAATTGAAAGAGTTCTTTGATGTATTGAGTCAACTTTTGATGCTCTTGTGTCACACTTGATCCATAGTTTTTCAAAGGTTAAATGTTGTTAATGATGCATTCGTATTGAGGGCAATTGTTAGTCCCAATTGATGCTTGTTGAGGTTACTTTAGGATAGCTGAAGATTCTTGGACTTTCCCTTAAGGGGTGGGTCTTATTTTGTTTGCTTGAGGACAAGCAAAAGCTTAAGTTTGGGGAGTTGATAACTAGGGGTTTTGACGTATTTTATGCCCCTTCTTGCTTACGCTTTTATAATAAATTGTTACAAAATAGTCCCAAAAGGCTCATAGGTTGTGCTTGATTGCAGGTTTGATCGACAAAAGTGACGAAATGTCAACGATCGGCTCAAAAGGAGTGAAATCTGCACAAGTACCAAAAACAAGGCAAACTCAGGACAAACAGGCCTAGTGCGGACGCACTACACTTTGTGCGGTCCGCACTAGGGAGATTTAGAGAGCAGATTGTAAGGCATAAAACCTAGTGCGGCCGCAGTCCATTCTATACGGTCCGCACTAGGTAGATTCAGAGAATGGCAAAACCAAGCTTCAAGAAACGCGACCGCAGTACACATTGTGCGGTCCGCGGTGAAGGCTCCGCGGCCGCACTGCCATTATGTGCGGTCCGCGAAAGAGAACTTCAGAGATTTGAAATTGCCAAGGTTCAAAGCCATGCGGTCCACGGTCATGTTTGTACGGACCGCACTAGCTGCCTCCGCGGCCGCGGTCCACTTTGTGCGGTCCGCGGAGCTCAAGTTCAGAGAGCCAGGATTTGAAGTCCAAGAGCCTAGTGCGGCCGCAGTCCATTTTGTGCGGCCCACACTGACTCCGTAGGGGCATTTTTGTCCAGTTTTTCCGGCTTAGTATTAATAGAACCTTTTTCCATTTTTAGGGCAATCTGTTACTTTACTTTAGCAGCTGCGCTCGTGAGAACATCATCTGTAGCCATTTTTGGCACCTTAGCTTACTTTTAACGATAGATTCTTGTATTTTACTTTAGTGTTTAATTAATATGTCTTCTTTTTCATCTATTTCTCTATTTTCTTGTTCAAGCATGAGTAGCTAAACCCATTAGCTAGGGTTGTGGCTCAACCCTAGTGTGGGTAATTGATGGGTGTTGTGATTTAAGGTTAGATTGATTATGGGTGTTTGTTATTTGGGTCAATTTTATGGTTTAATTTATGAATTAGTGGTTGCAAACACTAGTTTGTGCTAAGTTGACTTGGCTCTTCTTGAGAAAGAGAGCCTAAGTCTCTAAAATTGATCCAACAAGGAATTGGGATGGACTCAAGAGAATTGATAGTCCCAATTAAAGGGTTAAATCTCGAGAGAGTAATTACCCGACTTGAACCCTAGTTGCTTGAGCTAATTTGCCTACCCATTTGGTCTCGAGAGAGTCAATTGGGCAAAATCACTCTCTCTACCGAGAGGTGTGAGAGTGGGTAAAATTGTGCAACGGTTATACATATTTCCCCAATTAAGTCAATCAAGCCTTAGAAGCAATTACCCGTCAATTAGCCACCTAGGTGAAAGTCACTACCCTAGTACCCCTTAATCCATTAGGTACAACTCTTAGCAATTATCTCTTAGCGTAATCTAGTTTCAATTCTAATCAGTAGTTTAATAATAGTAGTTTATAAAAGAAAACCCAAAAATATTGGAAGTGACATTTGGAACAATTACACGATTCTAGACTAGATAGATACATCAACTCCCTTCCTAGCTCTCTGTGGATGCGATCCCGACCGAAAATCGGGTAAAAGCTATTGCGACCCTCTCTCGCTACTTTTTAGTGGTATGGAGTTGGCAGCGATCACCTCTACCTTTAGCGGCCTGAGCTCCACCTCTAGGACCTCTACCTCCACCTCTAGCACCTCTACCCCCACCTCTAACTGGCTGGGCGGGCTGTGGAACACTCGGTACCTGAACTATGGCATGGGAACCCTGATGCTGAGAGCTACTCGGTGCTCGAGGGCAAAACCTAGCAATGTGACCCATATCACCACAAGTGTAACAAGCCCTCGGTTGCTGAAACTGCTGACCCTGACGACCTGAATGACCACCCCGAAAACTCTGAAGCGGCGATGCATTGATGGGAGCTGGTGGTGCATTGTAGGATTACTGATCAGAATGCTGCATCTGAGGACCACGACCACCTGAAGCATCGTGAGAATCCTGAAGTGCCGACTGAAAAGTCCTAGGAGGATGGCCTCTATCATACGAATCCTTACCTCCAGACGAGTACCACTAAATCGGAGAGAATGACGGGGCCTCTTGTCCGACCCATGACCACCTCCCTACGTCAGAACCATCTCAACTCTCCGGGCCACATTGGCCGCCTCCTTGAAAGATATCTCACTCCCAGTCTCCCTAGCCATCTGAAGACGAATCGGCTGAATTAGTCCATCAATGAACCTCCTCACACTCTCTCTCTCGGTGGGAAGTATGATAAGAGCATGACGAGCCAAGTTGATGAATATGGTCTCATACTGGGTAACGGTCATAGAACCCTGCTGGAGACGCTCAAACTGCCTCCGATAGGCCTCTCTCTGAGTGATAGGGAGAAACATCTCCAGAAATAGTTGCGTAAACTGCTCCCAAGTCAAGGCTGGTGATCCGGCTGGTCTAGCCAAGCAATAATCTCTCCACCAAGTCTTGGCGGATCCAGACAAGCGGAAAGTAGCAAAATCGACCCCATTGGTCTCAACTATCCCCATGTTCCTGAGAACCTCATGACAGCTGTCTAGAAAATCCTGGGGATCCTCAGAAGATGCACTGCTGAATGTAGTAGGGAAGAGCTTGGGGAACCTGTCCAATCTCCACAAAGCATCGGCAGACATAGTTGCTCCATCACCGGCCTGGGCTACCACATCCGGCTGGACTGCTCCAACTGGCTGAGCTGCTGGAGTCTGAAACTTGGCAGCTACCTGCTCCAGAGTGCGAGTAGCAGGAGTCTGGGCTCCTCCTCCAGCCTGAGAGACTACTGGTGCTACAGGAAGCAAGCCTGCCCGGGTGACACTCTCCATAAGGCCCACTAGACGGACCAGAGCATCCTGTAGTACTGGGGTAGCATAAACCCCTCTGGGACCTGAGCTGGGCCCACTGGAGCTGCTGGGGCCGGAACCTCATCATCAAGTCAACCTGAGGCTTCGGTGCTTGTGCTGCTGCTCTGGGCTGAGCTCTGCCCCTACCTCAGCTTCTAGCACGGCCTCGCCCTCGCCCTCTGCCCCTCGTGGGAGCTGCAGCTGGGGGCTTGGGCTGATGGTCAGTGGATGAGGAAGCGCGCGTTCTCGGCATCTGCGAGAGAACAGAA
>NW_017677473.1:0-30085 GCF_001879085.1 Nicotiana attenuata
ATCCTAAAATATGAAATTAGGTCCCAAATGCAAATGTCATGTGTATATTTTTATATTTTTTATATGAATTAAAATGCACAAATAAAATGCAAACAATCAACAGAAAATAACACAAAACTCACCAAAGTGTAAAATAATGAATGAAAAAATTATTTTGTTTGAATTTTTGGGAATAATTCATATATAGGGCAAAAATCACGTGCTCACAGCTGCCCCTCTTTGCCTGGAAACACGAAGAATTTTCGTGCAAAGATAAGTGAGCGGAAACGAGCGATTTTTGCCCGTTCGAATATTCCGTGTGAAGCATTTTTGAAAAGTTTGACCGTACCCTGCTTCTGAGGTTGCCTACATATCCTTGGCTAAAAAGGAATCAGGTCAGTGTAGTTCGGGAAGGTTTGGTAGCTGGGACTACCAGGAGCTGTGATTTCACTGCTGTTGCTGATGCTACTGCTCGCTGACCTCCTTATTACACCGTGTCAAAGTAAAAAGAAGCTAGTCTAAGCTATGAGTTACAAAAAGGTCCTATCTATGTCTTCAAACTTGCTCTTGTGTTGCCTTGAACTTGTATTCTTCCGATGGAATCCCTGTTGTTGCCTTGCATTATGATCGGAGAAGTTTTGCCATTCCGCCGAGTGATGCTGAATTGCCACAGTTTGACATATGTGCCTCTATTCTCCAGGCGGGCTCCTGATTTACTGACGCTTGAAGAGTATTCCCCTGTTCTCCAGGTGGGCTCCTGACTACAACGCTTGAAAAGTATTCCCTTGTTCTCCAGGTGGGCTCCTGACTGCAACAAAACAAACAAANCTTGGCTAAAAAGGAATCAGGTCAGTGTAGTTCGGGAAGGTTTGGTAGCTAGGACTACCAGGAGCTGTGATTTCATTGCTGTTGCTGCTGCTACTGCTCGCTGACCTCCTTATTACACCGTGTCAAAATAAAAAAAAAGCCAGCCTAAGCTATGAATTACAAAGAGGTCCTATCTATGTCTTCAAACTTGCTCTTGTGTTGCCTTGAACTTGTATTCTTCCGATGGAATCCTTGTTGTTGCCTTGCATTGTGATCGGAATGTTTTGCCATTCCTCCTAGTGATGCTTGACTGCTGAAATTTGAAATATATGCCTCCATTTTCCAGGCGGGCTCCTGATTGCTGACGCTTGAAAAGTATCCCCTTGTTCTCCAGGTGGGCTCCTGACCTCAACAAAACAGACAAACAAAGAAAAATTTCTGCCCCAGTGTGGTGGCTGGGCACATCATGTTATCAAATATTAAAAATTAAAGGATAGAATTTGAATTGTACTTCCCTTGTTCTCCAGGTGGGCGCCTGACTGCTGCAGCTTGAAGAATATTCCCTTGTTCTTCGGGTGGCCTCCTGATTGCTGAAGCTTGAAGAGTATTCCCTTGTTCTCCAGGTGGGCTCCTAACTGCAACAAAACAAGCAAAGAAAATTTTCTGCCCCAGTTTGGTGACTGGGTACAGCATGTTATCAAATATTAAAAGCTAAAATTGGAATTGTACTTCCCTTGTTCTCCAGGTGGGCTCCTGACTGCTGAAACTTGAAAAGCATTCCCTTGTTCTCCAGGTGGGCTCCTGATTGCTGAACTTGCAAAGTATTCCCTTGTTCTCTAGGTGGGCTCCTGATTGCTGAACTTGAAAAGTATTCCCTTGTTCTCCAGGTGGGCTCCTGACTGCAACAAAACAAGCAAAGAAAAGTTTCTGCCCCAGTTTGGTGACTAGGTACAGCATGTTATCAAATATTTAAAAATTAAAAGCTAAAATTTGAATTGTACTTCCCTTGTTCTTCAGGTGGGCTCCTGACTGCTGAAAAGTATTCCCTTGTTCTCCAGGTGGGCTCCTGACTGCAACAAATAGAGAAAACAAAGAACATTTCCTGCCCCAGTTTGGTGGCTGGGCACAGATGTGAGTGTTAAATTGAATTATTCTACCAACTATTATAAGGATTTGAAAGCTAAGTCCTATTATCCAGGGAGGTCCTGACAACTCCTAAAATTTACGAACCTAAGTTATATCTTCTAAAGGTATTACCCCCACTACATTTGTTATCTAATAGGTCTTAACTACTCCCCATTATCCAGGAGGGTCCTGACAACTTCTAGTTTAAAAAAACAATTTTAACCTAAGCAGACCTTGTTACCTATTTCTTATTATCTAAGCAGACCTTAAAACTACATCCCATTATCCAGGAGGATCCTGAAAACTTCTAATTGAATCCTATCTTAAGCATGCCAATTTTGAAACCCACTTATGCTCATTTGGGGTACAGTTATGCTAAATTGTGCTACTCATGATTGTCTTGACATTTAAACTAAGTCCCATTTTCTAGGAGGGCCCTGAGAGTTTCCAGTCATACCTGTTTGGGTGCTGCTTTTCCTTACAGAGGGTTTCTCCGAAACAAACAAAACTTCTGCCCCTGTTTCAATTAAAGAAAAACCTTATTAATATAAAGTGGTGGCTAGTTGCTGGCATTCTGGCTAGGTACGTCCCTGCTGTTGGGATTTACTCCGTCCCGCTTTCCCGGACTTGCCTTGAATCCCCTCGACTTCCTGACCGAATTTCAACCCCTTGACTCTGATGACCCAAGTGTTCTATCCCGTATTGCTGTTTTGTGTTTCTGACCCCTCTTTTTGAAACTTCGCTTCTTCCCCACAATTATCTGATTAGTCCACCGATGAAACTTCCAGGGGTCCTTTATGACTTACTTTGCCTTTTGACATCTTTGATATATTCTGGCCCTGTCTGTACAACTAGGAAGCTGGTAGTTAGCCTTGACATTCCTTCCTTTTGTTTCAAACAGAACTGACACTGAAACATCTTAAAGATAGACCTCGAAAGAATGAAATGCAACGACCTCGAGGGTTAAGGATAAAGAGAATCCGGGAACGGATGATTTGTAATAAAGAAAGAAGAGAATAAGACTTATCTGGGTGGAACTGCTGGTACCATTGAGCATGCCATGCATTTTGGATTAACCAGCCCAGTCTGGCTAACCAATCAACTTTCGATTGCCACATTTGTTGTTCCGGACTTTCATAACCTGATTTTCACCCAAACCCAAACCTTGCTCGTCCAGCAATGTCTTGAGCAGCTTTTGACCACAGACTTGTCTCATTTGCCTGTCTGAAAAACTCACCTTCGCCTTACGGTGCCCGTGAGGGTTTTTACCAATAAGACTCTCTCATTTTTGATTTCTCTCAACTCACTTCGCCTTACGGTGACCGTGAGGGTTTTCACTAATAAGACTCTCTCATTTTTGATTTCTCTCAACTCGCTTCGCCTTACGGTGCCCGTGAGGGTTTTCACCAATAAGACTCTCTCATTTTTATCATTTTTCTTGCACCGGAGTGTTGCCCCTGACGTGAATCACTTTTACTTGCTCGTATTGGCACTTCCTGAAGATTGATCAGAAGGTCTTTCTTTGGACCGTAATGCAGGCTTTTGGACATGGTCAGAAAGAAAGGGTATCAAAGGCTCTAAAACAATTCGACGTGGGTTCAAAACTACAACTTTCGGAATCAAATTTCTTGAACAACCACAACTGCTACCCCAGTTTCTTTCGTGGGGACTTTTGGGATTTTGTTTTGGTGTGACTGAACCTCAGGGAGAGGCTGCCTACGTACCCTTTCGGGATCAAGTCGAACGTAGTTCAGGTGACTACTTTTGTTGTTGCAATCTTTCCTTGTCTTCCACTTTCTTTTCTTTCTTTTCATTTCTTTTTCTTTCTTTTCTTTTCTTTTCTTCATTTTTTCTTTTTTCTCTTTTTTTCTCTTTTTCCTCTTTTTTTTTCCTTTGCCTTTTTTTTGTCCTCTTCTTTTCCTTTTCTTTTCTTTTGGACTGTGTTTTCTTGTTTCTTCACTGATTTTCCTTGCTCGAGCTCCCGAGTTATTATTGATTCCGAAAGAGGGGTACGAAAGAAAATAAATGAGGCTCAAAAGAGATAACAAAGGATAAAGTATTTGGATAGCAGAACAAAATGCCTTCGTCATTTCAATCTCAAAAATATGCCAAATACAATAAAGTACAATTAAACCAAGAAATCATACGTAGTATCGCTTGACTGCATCAGAGTTGATAGCCATTTCTACACATTTTCCTTCCACATCTGTCAAATATAATGCGCCATTGGACAACACTCTGGTTACAACAAATGGACCCTGCCAGTTCGGGGCGAACTTTCCTTTTGCCTCAGCCCAATGAGGTAAGATACGCCTCAACACCAATTGCCCTACTTCAAACTTCCGCGGACGCACCTTCTTATTATATGCCCTCGCCATTCTCTGTTGGTAACACTGACCGTGGCATACGGCTGCCAATCTCTTTTCATCAATCAAACTTAGTTTCTCCAAGCGGGCTTTAACCCATTCATCATCATCAATTTCCGCCTCGGCAATAATCCGAATGGACGGGATTTCAACCTCCGCGGGTATTACTGCCTCAGTGCCATACACCAGTGAATAAGGAGTCGCCCCTACTGAAGTGCAGACAGTAGTGCGATAGCCTAAAAGGGCGAAAGGTAACTTTTCATGCCATTGCCTGGACCCCTCTACCATTTTCCGAAGTATTTTCTTGATGTTCTTGTTAGCTGCTTCAACCGCTCCATTTGCCTTAGGATGATATGGGGTGGAATTGCGGTGTGTGATCTTAAACTGCTGACATGTCTCTGCCATCAAATGACTGTTGAGGTTGGCACCATTGTCTGTGATGATTACCTTCGGGATCCCAAACCGACAGATGATATTCGAATGCACAAAATCGACCACTGCCTTCTTGGTCACAGATTTGAAGGTTTTTGCTTCCACCCACTTAGTGAAATAATCAATAGCTACCAGAATGAACTTGTGCCCATTTGCCGCTGTTGGCTCGATCGGCCCGATGACATCCATTCCCCATGCAACGAACGGCCATGGTGCCGACTTTGTATGCAATTCAGATGGTGGAGAATGAATCAAATCTCCATGTACCTGACATTGATGACACTTGCGCACGA
This sequence comes from Nicotiana attenuata, assembly GCF_001879085.1. Taxonomy (NCBI): domain Eukaryota; kingdom Viridiplantae; phylum Streptophyta; class Magnoliopsida; order Solanales; family Solanaceae; genus Nicotiana; species Nicotiana attenuata. Next base: position 5,003 of record NW_017677473.1, read on the forward strand.
AACTGATGCAATCCTGTTCCATAGTAAGCCAATAATAACCCGCTCGGAGAATCTTCTTTGCCAATACATATCCGCTCATATGAGGTCCACAAACTCCCGCGTGTACCTCGGTCATGATAGTTGTAGCTTGTTTAGCATCCATGCATCTCAATAATCCAAGATCTGGAGTTCTCTTGTACAACACTCCTCCACTGAAGAAAAAGCCGCTTTCCTGGCGTCGAATTGCTCTCTTTTGATTCCCTGTAGCCTGTGCTGGATACACTCCCATCCGTAGGTATTCTTTAATATCATGGAACCACGGCTCACCATCAAGTTCTTCTTCCACCATATTACAATAGGCATGCTGATCTCGGACCTGAATCTGTAACGGGTCCACATAAGCCTTGTCTGGATGATGCAGCATTGACGCCAAAGTGGCCAAAGCGTCGGCAACCTCATTGTGAATCCTTGGAATATGCCTGAAATCTATTGATTGAAACCGTTGACAAAGTTCATGCAAACACTGCCGGTACGGTATTAGCTTCAAGTCTCGTGTTTCCCATTCTCCCTGAATCTGGTGCACCAGAAGATCCGAGTCACCCATGACCAAGATTTCCTGGACACCCATGTCTATAGCCAATCTCAAACCCAAGATACATGCCTCGTATTCAGCCATGTTATTGGTGCAATAGAAACGAAGTTGAGCCGTAACAGGGTAGTGTTGCCCTGTCTCGGAAATCAATACTGCTCCTATCCCGACGCCTTTGGCGTTGGCAGCCCCATCAAAGAACAGTTTTCATCCTGGCTTCTCGACTTGTTCTAATTCTTCAACATACATTATCTCTTCATCGGGGAAATATGTCTTCAAGGGTTCATATTCATCATCAACTGGATTCTCGGCCAAATGATCAGCCAACGCTTGTGCTTTCATTGCAGTCCGGGTCATGTAGACAATATCAAACTCCGTAAGCAAGATTTGCCACTTCGCCAACCTCCCTGTGGGCATGGGCTTCTGAAAAATGTACTTCAACGGGTCCAACCGAGAGATGAGATAGGTGGTATATGCTGACAAGTAATGTTTCAATTTCTGCGCTACCCAGGTTAAGGCACAACACGTCCTCTCAAGTTGAGTGTACTTCACCTCATACGATGTGAACTTCTTGCTGAGGTAGTAAATCGCCTGCTCTTTCTTTCCCGTGATGTCATGCTGCCCCAGTACACAACCAAAAGAATTATCAAAACTGTCAGATAAAGGATCAAGGGTCTTCCCGGCTCCGGCGGGACCAACACAGGTGGACTAGCCAAATACTCCTTAATCTTGTCAAATGCTGCTTGACATTCATCCGTCCATCTGACCGCAGCATCTTTCTTTAGCAGCTTAAAGATGGGCTCGCAAGTCGTTGTGAGCTGGGCAATGAACCTGCTGATATAATTCAACCTGCCAAGCAAACTCATCACCTCTTTCTTGTTCCTTGGCGGCGGTAGCTCCTGAATGGCTTTGATCTTGGACGGGTCTAACTCAATACCGCGCCGACTTACCACAAATCCCAACAACTTCCCAGATGGGACTCCAAACGCACACTTTGCTGGATTAAGTTTGAGGTTGTACCTGCGGAGTCTCTGGAAGAATTTCCTCAAGTCCTTGACATGGTCACATTGTTTCCTCGACTTTATGATCACGTCGTCTACATAGACCTCAATTTCCCGATGTATCATGTCATGGAACATGGTGGTCATCGCCCTCATATACGTTGCCCCTGCGTTCTTCAACCCAAATGGCATGACCCTATAACAATACGTTCCCCAAGGCGTGATGAATGCCGTCTTTTCCGCATCCTCCTCATCCATCAAAATCTGGTGATAGCCCGCATAACAATCCACGAAGGAACCAATCTCATGTTTGGCACAATTGTCAATCAATATATGGATGTTTGGCAGTGGGAAGTTGTCTTTTGGACTCGCCTTATTGAGATCACGGTAATCTACGCACACTCTGGTCTTTCCATCCTTCTTTGGCACAGGCACAACATTGGCTAACCAGGTGGGATACCGCGTGACCCGGATGACCTTTGCCTCAAACTGCTTGGTGACCTCTTCTTTGATTTTCACACTAATGTCTGTTTTAAATTTCCTTAGCTTCTGCTTGACAGGAGGGCATGCTGGGTCGGTGGGCAATTTGTGGACCACCAAATCAGTGCTCAAACCCGGCATGTCGTCATATGACCACGCAAAAACATCTTTGTACTCAAACAGTGCTTTAATTATCTCTTCTCTGAGCTGAGGTTCCAAATGGACACTTATTTTCGTTTCCCGCACATTCTCCTGATCCCCTAAATTGATTGCCTCTGTGTCATTCAGATTAGGTTTGGGTTTTTCTTCAAAATGGCTTAATTCTTTACTGATTTCCTCAAAAGCTTCCTCATCATCATATTCTATTTCGTCATCACACTCAATTTCTTGTATTATTATGTCTGAGTTAGATTGGCATTTAAGACTGGGCTGAAGACTCCTCATGCATGACACATCACTGAAACCAGCGTAAAAGGGACTGTACAAGAAAGAAAAGAAAGACAAAAATGAAAACTATCAGGAATGAAAAAGAGGGAAATTGCATTTCATTAATATTTAAGATAACAAGGTTTAACTCATCCAAACGGACGGAACATAGCATCCGAATTACAACCTTGGAAATAATCCAGATTAAACTGAAAGGAAATCAAAACTAACTACCAAGACTCCCTCCGGGTAGGAAGGGGAGTTGCTTCCCAATTGTTAAGCTTTGCCTGGGGCCCCACGAACTGAACATCTGCCTTGCTTGGACCTTCTCCGGCCTCCAACACATTCACCTCATCAAACAGCTTTTCAAACCTCTCGATCAGCTCCTTGTCGGGATCAACCACACCACTGGGCATTGCTGTTGCTAGGCGCTTCTTAGTACCAGGCCTGACAAAGGAACGGGAAAGGCGGGGAATAGGTTTTGGAAGGGTCCATGCTTTCTTTTTCATTTTTCTAGCTCGCCTTATGTCTGCAGCAGTGGGCTTGAAGCCTAAACCAAAAGTATCCAGGTTTCCAGGAAGGGATACCGGCTGTACGATGCCTTGTAAAGAAGCACCCAAGCCTTTTCCAGGTACAAATCCGTTCTTCAGCATTTCCGACGCAACCATGACGGATGCAGCAGCTACCTTTGGCACAGGAATACACTCCCCTTCCGGGATCTTTTCAACCGATACCGTATCAAAGACTTGATAAACCCATGGACCTTTGTCGTCTTCAGCTTCTATGAAAGGCACAATGGCACCACCCAGAGTACACGAACTATCTTCCCCATGCACCACAATCTCTTGCCTGTCCCACTCGAATTTAACCATCTGGTGCAAGGTAGATGGCACTGCTTTTGCTGCATGGATCCAGGGTCGGCCTAACAGGAGATTGTAAGAGACGGCCACGTCGAGCACCTGGAACTCCATAGTAAATTCAACCGGACCTATCGTCAGTTCCAACACTATATCCCCAACTGTGTCCTTTCCTCCTCCATCAAATCCTCGCACGCAAATACTATTCTTGTAGATTCTCTCACTGTCTACCTTTAACTTTTCCAGGGTGGAGAGAGGGCAGATGTTTGCACTGGACCCGTTGTCAACCAGCACCCGGGTGACCACAGAGTCTTCACATTTCACCGTGAGGTAGAGTGCTCTGTTATGCTCAGTGCCTTCCAAAGGCAGCTCATCATCAGAAAATGTAACCCTGTTGACTTCAAAAATCTTGTTTGCTATTTTCTCTAGATGGTTCACAGAAATCTTATCAGGAACATGGGCATCATTCAAAATTTTCATCAATGCCTGGCGGTGCTCATCTGAGTGGATTAGTAATGATAGCAATGAGATCTGTGCCGGGGTCTTTCTCAACTATTCTACAATGGAATAATCTTGTGCCTTCATCTTCTTCAAGAATTCTTCTGCCTCTTCTTCAGTTACAACTTTCTTTACTGGTACTGGATTATCTTTGGTGATTTTAGCCTTTCTCAGCTCGTCAGGAGCAAAGCATCTTCCTGAGCGAGTCAGCCCATGGGTTTCACACACTTCTTCCTTAACTTCCTTCCCCTTATACGTCACTATCACTCGGCCGTAATTCCATGGGACGGCCTTCTCACTGATTACTGGTAACTGAGTCACTGGCTTGATGATAACCGGCTCTGTGCGAGCCCCTTTTACAATCACAACGGGCTTGACAGCTGCCCCCGGCACTACCACTTTAGCTGGTTCTTGTTTTACTGCAACACTGCTCAAAAGCTCCTTCTTTACCACCACAACTGGTTTGCTAACTGTCTCTTCTACCTTGATCAATGCTCTCCCCCTTGTTAGTTTCTCATTTGATCTATCCTCACTAGCCCTGATCATCATTACGGTTTGTGAAGGCTTCTTATGCTCTCCCTTTTGTACTAGCTCAATCATATGGGTCTCGTGATGGGTTGGCAATGGATTCTGAGTGATGTTAGGCGTCTCTGGGGCTTGCACTTCAATTCGGCGGGTGTCAATGAGCTCCTGGATGGCCGTTTTCAAGTGCCAGCATTTTTCTGTGTCATGTCCCGGAGCACCTGAGCAATACTCGCAACTCACAGAGTGGTCCAGATTCCTTGGGGGAGGATTTGGCAATTTGGGTTCAATCGGACTCAACATGCCCAACTGTCTCAATCTGTGGTATAAGCTAGTGTAAGATTCACCCAATGGAGTGAAAGTCTTCTTCTTTTGCAGCCTATCATTCTTAAATGCAGGGTTAGGTCGAAAACCGGTTCCAGTGGGATTTCTGTTGGTTCTTGGGGGTGGGTAGGTGTTTTGAGCTGGGTAAGTATTTTGTGGGGTGGGTGCGCGCCATTGTGCATGGGTAGGAGGTTGGGGGTATGTCTGGGCATGGTGGACAGAGAAATTGGGGACAGGAGGTGGGTAATAGTGCTGCGGTGGGCCATATGGGGTGTGTGGGTAGGTTTGGGGGTGAGGGCGAGGTTGGTGATAATATGGTGATGGACCTCTGGACCAAGCTCTCGATTCCACTACTGCAACCTCTTCTTTCTTCTTCTTTCCCAATACTCTTCCAGTGCCGCTCTGAATAGCCTGGGTAGTTGCCTTGATCGCCAAATAGCTCATAATCTTGTTAGACTTGAGACCCTCCTCGACCATACTTCCCATTTTCACGACCTCGTTGAAAGTTTTTCCCACTACTGACACCAGGTGACCATAATAGGTAGGCTCCAAAGCCTGTAGGAAATAATCAACCATCTCGTTCTCTTTCATTGGAGGATCGACTCTTGCCGCCTGCTCTCTCCACCGAAAACCATACTCTCTGAAGCTTTCTCCGGGCTTCTTCTCAATTTTAGTTAGTGACAGACGGTCCGGGACAATTTCGAGATTATACTGGAAATGACATGCAAATACTTGGGCCAGATCGTCCCAAGTGTATCATCGAGCATGATCCTGTCGTGTGTACCACTCCAAAGCTGCTCCACTTAGACTTTGACTAAAGTAAGCCATCAATAACTCGTCCCTTCCTCCAGCTCCTCTCATCTTGCTGCAGAACCCCCTTAAGTGGGCCACCGGATCACCATGGCCATCATATAGGTCAAACTTGGGCAGCTTGAATCCTGCTGGCAACTGGACATCAGGAAACAGGCACAGGTCCTTGTAGGCTACACTCACTTGTCCTCCGAGCCCCTGCATATTTCGGAATGACTGTTCTAAGCTCTTAACCTTCCGTATCATTTCCTCTTGCTCAGGGTTTTTGGGAGGCTTTTCTTCTTCAGCTGAGAGATCAAGGCGGGGAGTGTAAGGGCATGGCTCTGGTGGTTTGAAAGTGGCTTCGGGTGGGTAATACTGGTTATCATGGGTTTGGAACAAAGGTTCGCTAGAAGACCTGTGTAGTGCGACAGGTGGGGGAGCCACGAACACAGGAGTAGTTGGTGGTGGAGGGCATGGAATTTGTTTGGGTGGTGGAGGTGGTGGTGTTTGAGAGGTGGTTCCGTAGTACTGCTGGTAAGTAGGGAAAGCCGGAGATGAGTTCACTGTGGGAGGATCTTGAGGCTGAGCTAGTGGTGGGAGGTAGGTGGGGTTAGCAGGATAGGCTGGTGGTGGATGTCCCTTCGACCAGGCCTGGTACATCTCGGCCATTTGTTGCTTCAGTTTATACATCTCCTCCTTCATTGCATTAACGTCCACTACTTCCTCCTCCCTAGACGGGTCGACAATGCTTGCTTCTAATTCCTGGTTGACCATGTTTGACTTATCCTTAGAGCGGGTGTTGTAGGGATGGGTTGCCAGAATGCCAGTCAACTTAACCACTTGCCTGAACTCATCAACAACAACTTTGTTAGCGGTTAGAGCATTAACAGATAGATAACCGCACATTTGGGAATAAATGCACCTAAGCAGTTAACCATTTCTATTATGCCTTTGCTTGGTTGCATGCGTCATTCCGGCTTTTCCTTATTTCTATGTGCCACTTCCTTTTTGTTTTTCCATTGTTTCTTGTCGCTCCCTCTTTTTGCATTTTCTTTCTTATTGTTTCTATTTTTATTTGGTTACGGTCGAATCCTATGTAGATTGCCTACGTATCATGACCCCGCATGAATCAGACCGAGCGTAGTTCGTGAAGAATAAATGTAAAGTAGAAGCAAAATATTTTTTGGGAATTTCAATTTTATTGATAGCAAATACGTCTATTACAAAGACTCAAAACTGACAGATTAAACAACTACCAGACGCTAATGCAGAAAAGAACTACAGACTCCACCATCCCTATTCTACTTTAGACTGGCTGACTTTTAAGGAAATACAGACTCCAGTAGAAACGGAAATACAGACTCAAATGACAAACTCTAGTAGAAAAGGAGATACAGACTCAAAGGACAATCATGAATACATTAAAGCTCCTGGTGCCCGCGGGACATCGTTCGGTCTCGCCGCGGGCCTATATGCAAGTTCCCCTTATTTTGAATCGTGCTCATCCTATACATTTATTAAGGTGATTTAATCACTTATTTTGACCTAAAAGGAAAAAAAATGACACTATTTTTGTTCAAATTTCCAATTTTAAAACAAACGGCCGGTTTTGCAGTTACGGCCCTTCAGCACTTCGGGGAGAAGATTTTAAGGTTGTGCCTGCTAACCGTTGAAACTGACTCAGGGTGGCTGTTCTTGCAAAAATAGCCTTCCGGCGCCTTTTTTGGGGACATTCGGCTTATTTTAAACAAGAATGGCGGCACCCGACTTATTCATGACGAAATTAAAAATTTTGGCATTTCTGGCTATTTTTGAAAAGGGAAGGTTGGACCCGATGAGGGTTGCCTACGTATCTCACATCCGGTGAGAATCAAACCTGCGTAGTTCGGGCAAATAAACCTAACTATTTTTTAAAACAAGACTCTTTTACTTTTGTTGGCAAATACACTATTTCTGAAAGCAAGATTCTTTTTTTTTTTATATTTTCTTTTTCAGTGGCAAATAAACAAATTAATTTGAAAATAAAACTCTCTGTTGTTTTTCTTTTCCATTGGCAAACAAAAATACTTTTCTTTTTTTTCCAGTCATTTTTCTCAAAAATCCGGCAGTATTTCGGCACTACTTGGACATTGGTTTTTCTAGTATAAGTAATTAACTCTCTACACTGCTATTTTCTCTTTTTCTCTTTTTGTTGTTTTTTTTCCAGATATTCAAAGCCGATCAGCATGCGAGTCCAAAACAGATAAATGCACAAGTAGGATGCATCAGGATGGTCCATTATTCCGGGTACACCTGTCCTAAACGGACCCAACCCCTGTGTAGAGTCGCCTAAGTCAAAATGCACGTGATGCAGATAAGCGTTCCTACTAGGGATCCGGCATGAAGTCAAGTTATTCTAGGTTCAAAACCTGGGTATGTGTTCTAGACTGTGTACCCGAGCGGACAACTCGAGTCGAGGAGGGGGCTACGTACCGGGAACCAAAAGGCCATCCGGCTTAGTAACTTGTCCGGCCTCTTTCTTATTTTAAGGTATGACACTAACAGAATAGGGAGTCTCCACCAGTGAGCACATCCCCGGAGGTGAGAAGAGAAGGGTTTCGGCACAGTTTATATACAGTTCAGATAATATCAAAGCGGTAAAGCATTTAGCACATTTAGCATGAAACATGTAGGAAAATCAAATAAAGCCAAACATAACAATTATTCCAAGCTCGAATTCTTAAACCCTGAACCGAAGTTCTGGATTTGTGTCCCCAGCAGAGTCGCCAGAGCTGTCACACCACCTTTTTCACTACACCCCCGGAAAGGCATAAAGGAGTTTTTCCACTTAAAGGATAATCGGAACGGAATTTATTATTAAGATTTCAGAGTCGCCACTTGGGAGATTAATGGTGTCCCAAGTCACGGGTTGAATCCCGAACCGAGGAAATTATAACAGTGATAACAGTCCGCGAACCAGAAATCCGAGTAAGGAATTCTGTTAACCCGGGAAAAGGTGTTAGGCATTCCCGGGTTCCGTGGTTCTAGCACGGTCGCTCAACTGTTATATTTGGCTTATTTGTTTGATCTTAGTACATGTTTTAACCTATATGTTTTTTAACCGCTTTTATTATTATTATTTTAAAGAGAATTGCAACATCGTGAAATACGTCTCGAACCGCGTCACATAAATGCACCCGCAATTTTTGACACATTTCTACTTCGTTGAGATTTGGATTTGGGTCAAATAAATGCGCACCCGAGTTTAGGAAGGTAATGTGATTAAAAGACGCGCTTAAAGAGGCTAACGCGTTATTATCTTTGGGGAAGGCCGTGAAATTCGCTAAACGGCCCGTCCCGAATTCTAATTATTTTAATGTATACATTTGTTGAGGGCCCCACAATTTATGTGTTTTTGTTTAGCGAGGCTCATCTCATTTATTATTTAAAGGTCCAACCTAAAGTAAACTATGATTTTCTATTTATTATTGTCTCTAAAGGCCCTAATTAATTAGTATATCTAAAAGGCCAAATCCTTATGATTCGGTTTCCAATCAACCCAGCTCAGTAATTTAGCAATTCATTCAAAACATAAAGGATTGGATAGTTTAGGCCTATTGTTGCGGAAAACAGGCCCAAGAGCATTGTTCAAATTTAGTGGTGCAGCTCGACAATAGCTGTCTGGGCCTCGCGTTTGAGCCCAGAATCAGGTGTTGAATTAAGACGAGGCCCAATACTGATTATAGCACAAAAGTGAGCTCAACTTTGTGAAGGAACGTGCCAAAATTCGAGTTCAAATCCAGTATCTAAACTATCAAATTTATACATGCTTAACAATTACAATACACATGTTATACTTTTCACCTAGTTAACATACAAACTCTAATGATCAACTATCTCTGAACTCAATGCTTTCGTCCTACTGATACTCAGGTCCGTCCAAAACAGTCCAGCAAAGTTATTTTTTAATTATAGAATGAAAATGAGAACAACTACCAAAGGCTCTATCACGTTTCTGAGTCACTTGTTAAACAAATTTATGAAAAAGTTGGCAGGAAATCAACTAAAGCTAACAGGAACTTATTCAGTTTACTTACAACTAGTACTCAACTACTAAAAACTCATACACATCTCTAAATACACGAACACACACCTAATGGTTCAAATGAACACACTCGTGCTTAACAGTTCATCATTTCAATACAGTCCATTACAAATTAAGAGTTCAACCAGTCCAAATTACTTTAAAAAAAAGTCCTAATTACAATCCAAATCATTACAGTCGATTGTAATGAAAATATTGCAACAACTGAAGCTTCTAATGAAATTATGCTTCCGTTTCATTTCATTTCAGCTGAAATTCTACATGATGTTGAGATTCAGAACATGTACCTGAAATTTGAAATATAACAAGAAGAAGGAGGGATCAGCAACAGGAGTTATAAATCAGCAATGTTAACCACAACAACAGGAGCAAATTTCAATCCCACAACAACTTCACAAACACCCAGAGATGAACCAGCGAGTGATAAAACCCAATAAAAGACTACAACAGCTCATTTAAACCCCAGATTTACTCGAATTTAAACCCAGCAAGTTTCTGAAACTTCCACAACCAGAAATCGAACTAGAAGATGCAACTCAACACCTAAAATTTGAAATTGATCTAAGGGAAATGAATGCAACAGTAATTTTTTTGATTTTCTATTGCTTTTCTTCTGTTTTTGGTTTTTTTTTTGAAGACCTGGATTTTGAAATTCAAATTTCTGTTTTGAAACTTGAAGAACACTTTTGGGGGGATTTTTTTGGGGTTCAAAAACTTGTGACTTAAGGCATTGGCATGCCTTTTTATAGGTAAAATGAGGGCAGCCCTCAGATTTTGTGTTTTCCTTCTAGTCCCTAGGTTATTTTCACAAATAGTCCTTTACTTATTGACTTGTTCCTCAAGTTAATACATTAAAATTACTGAAATTACACTAAAGTCCTACTTTGGAAGGTTCTAGATGATTCTGGTATTACCCATAACATTCTTGCGCAACTCTAAGTGCCTAAGCTACCCCTGAACTTCCCTGAAATTACTGAATAGCCTAACTAAGCCTCAGCCCCTTTTCATGCCTGAATTTGTTAACCATACTAACTGTTTTTAACCCTTCTAACTGACCATGGTTAATTAACTACCAAACTAGAATCTAATCAGCTATATCCAAACAACTAGACTAATACAATCCTAACAATTGACTAATTAATCATGTTAGACTAACTCCTAATTCACACTAAAGCACTACAGCTAAATTTAAACCACAATCGAATTAATATCAACCTACAAACCTAACAGAACCATTCTATGCTTTCAAATCGTCACACTCAACAACAATTCAAACTCAATCCCCAAATTAAAACGAACAGACTTAAAACAAAGATGCAAGATTCAATAATCAGAACAACAATTAAGTTGAAATCTTAGGGTTAAATTTTGAACAAAGACTGACTCATATGACTGGAGAAGGATTAACTACACATAAACAAGTTAAGACCCTAAATTAATCGTAAGACGAAAGAAATGTTGAGGATAAACAGAATTCATATATGTACATAAAAATGACGCATAATGAAGGAAAAGAAATTAAGAACACTTACTACTTCCGGGCCTAAAACTCGAAACACAGACTCTAATCAACTCCTTTGAAGCTCGAGCTAAAACCGAGATTTGAAGGGAATCAATGACAGATGAGGCATGAGGAAGACGTAAGGGTCACGTGATGTGAATGTAACAGGACTTTGGGGATCTAGGGTTTTGGGGTCAGACTTTGATTCAAGATTTGAACGGATTGAGGATGATTCGAAGGGAAAGGGGTGTGGATTCGTGATGTAGGGGGAAAGGTGAACCCATGGTGTAAATTTTGTAGGGATTAGGGGAGGCGCCGCCGTACACGGCGGAGGCGGCGGCTAGGGTTTCACGGATTCGAAGGTTTTGGTTGGGATTTGAAGAAAACCAGTTATGGATTTGTAATGAGGAGGTTGAGATGGTGTAGGGGTGTAAATTTGGGGGCTGTTGGAGCTTCACCGCCATCGTGGGGCGATTTTCGGCGGCGGTCTAGGGCGGAGCCGATGGAGGCGTCTCTGATAGAGTGGGGTGAGGGAGAGACGATGGATTGGGGGGGTAGGCTTATCCGACCATTTTATATCAAGCTTAACCTAGTTCCGAGCCGTTAGATCAAGTATCCTCGACGGCTCAGATCTAATAGAACTAAACGACGTCGTTTTGGGACGGGGAAGGCTGGACCGGGTAGGACACAGGTTTGGGCTGATCTTGGCCGGATCTTGGGGGTTTTAAATTGGGCTGGAATTAGAAATGGCCCAAGTTGCACACCAGCCTATTTATTCTTTTAAATTCTCAATTTATTTGTTTTTCTTCTTTTCTTTTTGTATTTTATTACTTATTTATTTTCATTTTGTATTTTATGTTTTCTAACTTTATTAAAATGCAAAATCAAAGACCCACTTTGTTTCCAAAATTAAACTAATTAATTCCTAAAACTCTATTAAATCCTATTTAAAAGCAAACCCATGACAAATTCAACAATTAACAATTAAAAATGCAAAAATAGACTATTTATATTATCTTCTTTAAATTTTGTTCTAAAAACAGCTTAACCACTAAATAATCCTAAGATATGAAATTAGATCCTAAATGCAAATGTCATGTGTATATTTTTATAAAATGCATACAATAACACAAAACTCACAAAAGTGTAAAATAATGAATGAAAAATTCTTTGTTTGAATTTTTGGGAGTAATTCATATAGGGCAAAAATCACGTGCTCACAGGTGGCCTCTTTGTGGCCCTTCCTCCCTTACTTGGGGTGAACGTCCCAGATTTCGACACAAGTCTTGAATTTAGCAACTTCAGGGGCACATGCCTCATGTTTATAGCCCTCGAATATATATATGTTCGACTATTAGGGACATTTAAGTCGCCATGGTATTAACCTCATAAGTCCTATACTCTTATTCAGCCACACGGGTTTGAAATTCTAGTTCCTCATATCAATATCCTTTAGTANAGATTTGAGGAAAATAAATTGGGGGGTTGGAATGGGGAGGGTGATTGGAACTCATGGTGTAAAATTGAGGGCGTTTGGTGACCGGCCGCCGTGAGGAGATTCCGGCGGCGGTCTAGGGCGATAGACGACGGAGGGCAGTGGTCTCTGAGAAAGGGTTATGGGGAATGAGGGAGACGGACTTGGGGGGTGGGTAAGGTTAGGACATACATATATTATTGAACGTGGGCTTCCTGTCCGTTGGATCAATAAACATCGACGGTCAAGATTAAAACTTAACCAAACGACGTCGTTTAAAGGAAAGGGGAGCTGGACCGGGTTGGGACGCTTGGGCCTGGCCTGGAACGGGTATATTTGGGGTTGGATTTCATTTGGGCTAAACCATTTTGGCCCAAGTTGCACACCAGCCTATTTATTCTTTTAAATTCTTCAATTTTATTTGTTTTTCTTCTTTTCTTTTTGTATTTTATTTACTTATTTATTTTCATTTTGTATTTTATGTTTTCTAACTTTATTAAAATGCAAAATCAAAGACCCACTTTGTTTTCAAAATTAAACTAATTAATTCCTAAAACTCTATTAAATCCTATTTAAAAGCAAACCCATGACAAATTCAACAATTAACAATTAAAAATGCAAAAAATGGACTATTTTTGTTATTTTCTTTAAATTTTGTTCTAAAAATAGCTTAACCACTAAATAATCCTAAAATATGAAATTAGATCCTAAATGCAAATGTCATGTGTATATTTTTATAAAATGCAAACAATTAACAGAAAACAACGCAAAATTCACAAAAGTGTAAAATAATGAAAGCAAAAATTATTTTGTTTGAATTTTTGGGAGTAATTCATATAGGGCAAAAATCACGTGCTCACAAGACTTAGTGAAATTTTAGTTATGCCTTAGCATGTGTTTTTGTACCCGTTGGGTTTTTTGAAAGCTCAACGTATCGGAACCTTATTGGACATTTGATTTGTGTAGACATAATCGGACACCTCTTAAGGTTTTCCGAAGGCTGGTGTTATCTAAGCCTTTGGATTATTCGAGGGCTAATTTATCGAAGCCCTTGGATTTTTCGGGGGCAGATTTTATCGAGGCCCCTTATATTTTGCTTTTGCCGGGGTAGCCTGACTTAACCGGTTCTTCAATGTTTGAAGGCCTTTAATTTTATAGCGGAAATCAAACATCTCTGAATCGCATTATTTTGGCCGTAGCCTTCAGTTTTGTCACTTGGACTTGTTTCCCGATAATTTTCCGAACTTGTTCGAAAAGTTAGTCCCCGAGTAAATTGGCCTTGGCCTTCATTTTGAGAGGGTGCCTTTTTGAGGTCTTATGAATCCGACAATGATTCAGATGTGTTGACTGTCAGTGACAGTCGCCGGGTATTTCGGGGTACTTTGGCCCTTGAGCCGCTTCCCGTAGGATTGTAAGTGTAGAGCTCGTATGATATACAAAGTGTTTGCGATGTAGCCAGAATGCTTCTTTAAATAGTTGATACATGCGTACATGTATTGCCGTTGGGGCTCGACTATTCTATATGGACACGGTTCATTCGACCGTTTGGCCCATTACAAAGTTCTCCTATCGAGGCCCACTTAGGCGTGGAACATCTTTCTCAAAAATATAACCTCCGAGGGTCATGCCCCCCAGTATTCGAGGTTGATCGAAAAGAAACCTTGAATACTTGTTGACTGTTCCTAAGGTAGCATATAGGTGTTGCCTCGTTAAAAACCTTGCCGGTAAAACCCATTTGGGATAAAACCAGATCTAAGGAAAAAAGAGTGCAACGCATGCTTTCAAACCCAAGGTCTTCGAGCTGAAAGATGCATCGATGTTCCTAATCGAACATCTCAGCAATAATATCGCTTGAGCATTGATATATTCCAATTGCTTGGTAGTTGCTTGCCCTCCATTGTGCTGAGTTTGTAGGATCCTTTCCCTATGACTCCGAGGACGCGGTACGGTCCTTCCCAATTGGGACCTAGCTTCCCTTCATTTGGGTCTCGAGTGTTAAGGGTGACTTTTCTTAGGACTAGGTCCCCGACTCTGAAATATCGGAGGTTCATCCTTCTATTGTAGTACCTTTCGATCCTTTGTTTTTGCGCGGACATTCGAATTAATGCGGCCTCTCGTTTCTCTTCTAGTAGCTCGAGAGAAGTGTTAATTGCTTCGTGATTTGAGTCTTCGGTGGCATGCTGAAACCTGGCACTAGGTTCCCCGATCTCGACTAGAATCAAAGCCTCGGACCCATACACCAAAGAAAACGGGGTCTGCCCCGTGCTTGACTTCGATGTTGTCCGATATGCCATAGTACTTCGGGCAATACTTCTCTCCATTTCCCCTTTGCATCATCTAACCTCTTCTTCAAATTTCGAATGATGGTTTTGTTTGTGGACTCGTCCTGACCATTTGCACTTGGGTGATAAAGTGCTGATAGGATCCTTTTGATTTTATGATCTTCGAGGAATTTGGTCACTTTGCTGCTGATGAACTGTTTCCCATTGTCACATGTTATTTCTGCGGGTATCCCGAACTTACATATGATGTGGTCCCATATGAAGTTGATGACTTCTTTTTCTCTTACTTTCTCGAAGGCCTGCGCTTCAACCCATTTTGAGAAGTAATCAGTCATAAATAAAATAAATCTAGCTTTACCTGGCACCATTGGTAGGGGGCCGACGATGTCCATCCCCCATTTCATGAATGGCCATGGTGATAAAATCGAGTGGAGTTGTTCACCTGGTTGATGGATTATTGGTGCAAATCTCTAGCATTTGTCACACTTCCGAACGAACTCCTTGTGTCCTTTACCATGCTATCCCAATAATACCCTGCTCTGATTACCTTGCGAACCAAAGAATCTGCACCAGAATGGTTCCCACAGGTGCCCTCGTGGATTTCTTGTAGTACATAATCGGTGTCCCCAGGTCCCAAGCATACTGCCAGTGGTCCATCGAAGGTTCTTCTGTACACCGTTCCGTTTTAATCGAGCGAGAATCGAGCTGCTTTGGTTCGAAGTGTTCTTGACTCTTTCGGGTCCGCGGGGAGCTTCTTATGCTTCAAGTAATCGATGTACTTATTCCTCCAATCCCACGTTAAACTTGTTGAATTAATCTCTGCATGGCCTTCCTCAATTACTGACTTCGATAGCTAGGCGACAGCCCCTGGGACGATATCGTCTTCTTCGATCGATGATCCCAAATTTGCAAGTGGGTCGGCCTCACTATTCTGTTCTCGAGGTACATGGTCCAGTGTCCATTCCTTGAAGCGGTGTAATGTCATTTAAAGTTTGTCTAAGTACCTTTGCATTCGATCGTCTCGAACCTCGAAGCTTCCGTTTACATGATTTACCACCAAAAGGGAATCACACTTTGCCTTGATGACCTCTGCTCCAAGGCCCTTGGCTAGTCCAAGACCTGCAATCATGGCTTCATACTCGGCCTCATTGTTAGTCAATTTAGAAGTTTTGATAGATTGCCTAATAACACTACCCCTAGGCGGTTTTAGGACGATGTCGAGCCCAGATCCTTTCACGTTCGAGGCGCCGTCTGTGAAAAGGGTCCAAATACCCGATGATGTACCCGTTTTTAGCAAGAGTTCCCTTTCTACTTCGGGGACGAGGGCGGGCGCGAAGTCGGCCACGAAGTCTGCCAAAATTTGAGACTTGATAGCCTTTCGAGGCTGATATTCGATATCATATCCTCCAAGTTCGATGGCCCATTTGGCCAATCTGCCTGATAATTTGGGCTTATGCAAGATGTTTCGAAGCAGGTATGTAGTCAGTACACATATATGATGGCATTGAAAATATGGTTTTAATTTCCTAGATGCACTTATTAATGCAAGTGCTAATTTTTCCAAATGTGGGTACTTGGTTTCAGCATCTCCTAGGGTCCGACTCACATAATAGACAAGAAATTGCGTACCTTGCTCTTCTCGAACCAACACGCCACTTACCGCTACCTCTGACACGGACATATACAAGTAGAGTGTTTCGTCCTCTTTTGGAGTATGGAGTAGGGGTGGGCTCGAGAGATATCGTTTTAATTCTTCCAAGGCTTGCTAACATTCTAGGGTCCATGCGAAGTTGTTCTTCTTTTTGAGTAGGGAAAAGAAGTGATGGCTCCAATCTGATAACCTCGATATAAATCGACCTAGGGCAGATATCCGTCCGGCCAGCCGTTGCACGACTTTCGCATGGTTTACCACGGTGATTTCCTCGATAGCTCTGATCTTATCGGGGTTGATCTCGATACCTCTATTTGATACCATGAAGCCCAAAAACTTGCCCGAGCCGACTCCAAAAGGCATTTCTCGGGGTTGAGCTTCATGTTGTATTTCCTAAGGATGTCAAATTTTACCTGCAAATTGGTCAAATGGTCCTCTATACGCAGGGACTTAACTAGCATATCATCAATATAAACTTCCATGGATTTTCCTATTTGATGTTCGAACATCTTATTAACTAGACGTTGATATGTGGCTCCTGCATGTTTTAGCCCGAAGGGCATTACGTTATAACAATACGTACCATACTTCGTGATGAATGAAGTTTTTTCCCGATCCTCCGGATTCATTTAAATTTGGTTGTACCCGGAGTAGGCGTCGAGAAAGGTAAGGATCTCGTGGCCAGCCGTAGCATCGATCAAACGATCGATGTTGGGCAATGGGAAAGAATCTTTAGGGCATGCTTTGTTAAAATATTTGTAATCTACACACATTCTAAGTTTATTCCCCTATTTAGGGACTACTACTACGTTAGCCAGCCACTCAGGATACTTAACTTCCCTGATGGATCCTATTTTGAGAAGTTTGGTTACCTCTTCTTTGATGAATGCATGCTTTACCTCGGACTGTGGTCGCCTCTTTTTCTCACCGGCTTAAATTTGGGATCGACGCTTAGTCGATGGGTAGTTATCTCCGATGGAATCCCTGTCATATCTAAGTGGGACCAAGCGAAGCAATCAATATTATCAATGAGAAAGTGAATGAGTTTTTTCCTAAGTTCGAGGGTTAACCTCGTTCCCAGGTGTACCTTTTGTTCTGGAAGATGCTCGACTAATATGACCTGCTCGAGTTCTTCGACCGTGGATTTCGTCGCATCTGATTCCTCGGGGGCAATGAAGGTTCGGGGGATAAAGAAATCTTCTTCTTCGTCCCCAGCCACCTGTTCATGGAACACTTGTCCCTCGGGGTCAGCCGAAGGCACGGGCTATAATTGCTATTTGGCCACCTGTTCATCCTCCGATTTTTTTGACGTAGATGGTGCCGATACTGGTGCCAAGTCGTGCACTGCAAACATCTCCTTACTTGCACGTTGCTCTCCATATACTGTTTTCACGCCATCCTTCGTTGGGAACTTCATCATCTGATGAAGGGTTGATGGCACCGCCCTCATGCTGTGGATCCACGGCCTTCCAAGCAAAGCATTATACCTCATGTCACCTTCGATATCATGAAATTTGGTGTCTTGTATGGTTCCGGCCACGTTGACTGGAAGGACGATTTCTCCCTTCGTTGTTTCACTTGCCATGTTAAAGCCATTCAAGACCCGAGATGTCGGTATGATGTGATCGAGCAGCCCGAGCTGCTCCACGACCCTTGACCTGATTATATTTGCCAAACTACCTGGATCCACGAGAATATGTTTAACTTGAACTTTATTTACAAGGATAGAAATTACCAGTGCATCGTTGTGAAGTTGAGATAAAGCCTCAATGTCTTCTTCACTGGATATGAGGGTGTCTTCGGACAGGTAATCCCGAGTCCGTTTCTCTCTTGTGATGGATACTTTGGTACGTTTGAAAATTGGTCCCTGTGGGACGTCGACTCCACCGATGATCATGTGAATGACATGTTGGGGTTCTTCAGGTTCATTATTTCTCCCTTAGCTGCCTATAATCTTCCGTTCTATGACCATGCGTGCCATGATACTTGCACATCAAGTTCGGGTTCCTTTGGGAGGGATCGGTCTGTATTGGCCTGGGCCACTTAGTATCTTTGATTCTCCCAACAGCCGAGACGATCCCTGATGCATCTATGCTGAAATTGTATTCTGATAATTGGGGAGCCTCACCGGGGTCGGCATGTTTATCGAACCCATATTTGCTCATGAGTTTCCGAGACCCTTGACCTTGGTCACTTCTTCGATCGCCCCAAGAGGTGTGGTGGCTCGGGCCGTTGTTTCTTCGATCCGCATATGGTTGATATCGTTCATTGCTGAATCTTGATCCCCGGTCTATGTCCCTCGGGGGCTTGGCTGCCTGTTAGGATGAACCGAGCCCGAGGGGGCTCCCAACTAGTCGTCGTCAACCCTAATTCTTGACTGATAGCGATTGTGCACATCCGACCACGTCACGATTGGATATTCAATCAAGTTCTGCTTTAGTTGTCGAGATGCAATCAAGCTTCTTTTGTTCAAACCTTGCATAAAGGCCTGAACTGCCCAGTCATCGGAGACTGGCGGTAATTCCATTCTTTCCATCTGAAACTGGGACACGAACTCCCTCAGCATCTCGTCGTCCCTTTGTTTTATTTTGAAGACATCCGATTTTCTTGTGGCCACCTTTATGGCCCCGGCGTGTGCTTTCATGATGGCATCCTCCAACATAGCAAATGAGTCAATGGAGTTAGGAGCTAAGTTGTGATACCAGATCATAGCTCCCTTTGATAGTGTTTCCCCGAACTTTTTCAGCAATACTGATTCGATTTCGTCATCATTCAAGTCATTTCTTGATTCCACAAGTGTATGAAGCAATGTGCTCGTTAGGGTTAGTTGTTCCGTTGTATTTCAGTATATCGGGCATACGAAACTTCTTAGGAATAGGCATTGGAGTCGCACTCGGGGGGAAGGGTTTTTGTATGAACTTTTTCGAGTCCAGCCCATTCAAAATCAGGGGCGCTCCTGGTATCTGGTCAACTCTTGAATTGTATGTCTCCACCTTTTTGTCATTTTCTTCAATTTCTTTTCTCGGAACTCGATTCTTTTAGTCAGCTCTTCGAGCATTTTCATAATAGCTGGATCAATCCCCGAGCCACTTTCATCGGGCCTTTCTAACAGTGGTTCATGCCGTGTGTTTACTGGTTCGGCGGTGTTAGGAGTTCTGTTCTGGCTTTTGAGTTGAGCGATGGCGACTTGCTGAGCTTGCAACATCTCAAATATCACTTGGAGGTTGACTCCTCCTTCTTCTAGTCCTCGTGTTTCCTGGCCTCCAGCTCGGGCTTCCCCGTGTGCATTCTTTTTGGGGTCTGTGCCTGCGTCCGTGTTTAGAGCATTGTGCGAACTGATATCAACTCGCTCCACGTTTGGCACTCCTTCAAGGTTTATAGGTGGTACACCAAGCCCTATACCGCTGTTTTCTCCGAGTCCTTCACTGTCATGAGCTGGTGCATTTTGTGAGCTAGACATATATGGCCTGAAGTCAAAAAATCTTTGACAAGGAAAAGTGTGAAGAATAACGTGTGATATCAGAAAACTAGCACTAAAATAATCACTATTATCTTTAGCCCCACGGTGGGTGCCAAACTGTTTACCTTCAAAAATGTGAGTAACAATTAAAGATAATTTGTGATTTTAAAGATACGTGATATATTCTAATACTAGTGATTATACAAGTAATATTGAGCTTAAGTAAGAAGAAATAATGAACCAAATCAATGTTGTTGAAACAGTAGGGGCCTCGAGCTTGGCTGTCCCAAGGGCCTCAAGGTCAGCTAAGAAAAATAAAGTATGAACAATAAAGTAAAGACAATAAAGCTGAAGAATAACTGTTGAGCACGTTAAACGAGAAAAGAATAGAATGTTCTATTGCAGTGAATAATCTGAGATGATCCTACAAAAATGATTGGGGTCCCCTTTATATAGGAGGAGGAAACCCCAATATAGTACATTCCTAATTGTAGTAAAGAATTCTATTGGTACAGGTGTATAACAGCCTAGTACAGACCTGTACCATTTCATACAAATCTTATCTTCTAATTTATTCCCTGGTCCATGTGTCCTTGACAAATTCCTGGTCTTTCTTGATTGACTTCGAGATTGTGCTGCCCTCGATGCAAATCGTGCCAGGCCCTCGAACAGCTTCTTCGAGGTATGTGCCCCTCTATCGGATCCGACTTCCATTTTGAGTTGCCCGAACCCGGACTCATAGCCCAATTTAAGACTCCGAAATCGGGCTCCCTGTTTTTGACCGTATACACTATTCTTATGGAAACAATTTTAGGTATCCTTCAACTTGAAAATTAATTACTTGGAAAATGATTGGGTTCTTTATCTGATTAATTAATTAATTAATTTGAAAACTTAATTATCTTTTATAGTAGCCTATATTATGCGATGTAGATGCTATTTATGCTCGAAGTTAACCATACTTTATTGATATTTTAAGTGCTAAATGATAACAAAATGCTCTAATTGAGGTTTTTGTGCTTTGCAGGAGCAAGTGTTGATTATGAGGACATTGAACAGCCTTTGGAGCTAATTTGGAGCAAGGACTGCCACTCGGAGGTGAATGTGTGTGAAAGAAGAAGGAGAAAAGTAGAAAACGGCTGAACCTCATGAGCGCGGGCGCGCTTCAACCGCGCTAGTCCAGGCAGAATAGAACGCGATATGCGCGGCCCAAGCGCGGCCGCGCTCGTCAATTCGCTGAACCTTATTTCCAGGGGTAATTTCGTAAGTTCGGGGGCAACTCTCCTTAACATATAAGAAGCTCAAGTCGCCCAAAGAGAGGGTATCAAGGTTTTTATAGTTTTGTTGAAGGCAAGAAAAGGCAAGAGGCAAGGAGAAAAATTCGGCATCGAGTTCTATCTTTCTTCTTTTTGTGTTGATCATTGATTATGAATGTTGTTGTTGTGATTATGAATTATGAGTAGCTAAACATTTAATCTAAGGTTTATGGAACCAAATTGTTAGATGAAGTTTTAACTCAGTTTTGTTATAACCGAGCCGAGTTTATTATATGATTGTTCAACTATGTTTTGTATGGTGATTAATTGAATGGGCCCTTGATTAATCGTGTCTAATAGCCTTGTGTTGCTTGAGAAAGAATACTAGGTTAGATTGTTGTTGAGCAGCACCACTTTTGGGTAATTGAAGAGATTCATTACTTGAATTTAAAAGTGGGGTTAGAAATAACGAAACTTTGGTGGGATAATTCAGAGCTGCATAAATTATCAGCTAGAGTAGTCCGAGAGAATGCTCTAGTAAATTATCGTAGTTGATCGAGAGATAATTGCGGTAACCCATAGCTCATAATCCTCATAGAGTATTACGACGAGATTAGAGCAAAAGAGTTAAGAATTAATCTCGCAATTGGGGAAATCAATATCCTAGATCTTTTTACCATTGAATTATCTGTAATTTGGAATATTGTTAGTTTTAATATCATTTTACTTTAGTTAAACAAATCCCAATATTTATTGATAAAAGTCTTGCATCCGAAAATTGTTTGAGCTTGTACTAGCATCACTAAGAGTTGTAATAGATAGGTTAGTTCCCTGAGGATTCGACTCCAGACTTGTAAATCAGATTATATTTGTAATGACCGCTTTGTCTTTTATAAGGCATAGTTGGGCGTGATCAAATTTTAGCATCGTTGCCGGGGAACTTACGGTGTTATTTATTACAACTTAGAAGTAGTGCTAGAATTATTAGGTTAGATCAATTTTCTACGGTGTTAAATAATTCATTGAAATTCTCACGTTTGAACTCTTGTGTGATTTAGGTGTATGCCTAGAGATTCTTCGAGGACTGGTGAACTGCTTAAAGGACTCTCAGACCCCGAGAAAACATTCAGGGCATTAAACTGTGCCAACAAGAAGAACAAACAATCACAACAGACACACCAACTCGCAACTGAAATGGACAACAGGGAAAACCTCAATGCAAATGAAGAAGTGGTGGCACCTCTTGTGCCAGAAGCTGCACTTTATGATTGGGCACAGCCAACAGCTGACAACCTGGCCATCGCCATTGCTGTGCCCCAAATACAAGTGGAGACATTCCAGATCACCAACAACATGCTGCATCTTCTGCAGAATAAGGGATTGTTCTCCGGGTCACACATTGAAGACCCTCAACAACACCTAATAAATTATCTGTCAATTTGTGCGACCCAAAGGCAACAAAATGTAACCCCAGAAGCCATCGAGCTGTTACTATTACCGTTCTCTGTGACTAGGGAAGCTCAGACTTGGCTGAATTCGCTCCCAATAAATTCCATTGCCACTTCGGAGAAATTAGTCAAGAAGTTCCTGAACAAGTTTTGCCCGCCCAACAAGACTGCAAGACAAATTGATGAGATATTGCAGTACAAGCAGACGCCCACTGAGACCTTGCAGGAAACTTGGGAAAGATTCAAAGGGATGCTAGTGAAGTGTCCCCATCATGGTATTCCAGATCAGATGCTCGGCCAGAGATTCTACATGGGGTTAGCAGACAATTTAAAAGCCAATGTAGATGCGTCAGCTGGGGGTGCATTCCTGAGCAAGAACAGAGTGTAAAATCCTTCTTGACAAGATGGCTCAGAATTCGGGGTGGATGACGAGAGGTACAACCCTGACACCAATAGTGCATTCAGTTCCTCTTGACCCAAATAATTCACATGCAGAGAACATAGCCAACTCATGACTCAGATGAGTATACTGACAAAGAAGATTGATGAGATGGGTACAAAGCAAGTGCATATCGTTGACACAACAAATGGAGGATTGTGTACACTTTGCATTAATCAGTCTTACGTGTGTTCATGGAGTGGAGAAGGTGACAACCGATGGTTAAGAGAGGATATGAATTATGTCAACAATTTTGGGGGTCAGAGGCAAGGAGGACAACAATGGGTACCAGCACCTAACCAGCAATACAGACCGAACATGCCACAACCTGGAGGTATGCGACCCCAAGGCCAAATGGTGCCATATCACAGACAACAAGGTTATCAATAGCAGCACCATCAATAGTTGACATATTAGCCACCTCATCAGCAACGGTACAGCAACATGGTAAAAATCAGGGGTATACTGCAACAACTCATTGGAACAAATGGTAAGATGCAGGAAAAGTTGGCAGTGCATGACTCAGCAATTAAGGGTATTGAAACTCAACTGGGGCAGTTGTCCATGGCCTTAAATAATCGCCACCAGGGAACGTTGCCAGCCGACACGAACATTAACCCCAAGGAGCAAAACCCGAAATAACTGATGGCAGTAAGTCTCCGAAATGTGAGACATTTAGACAGGAGCAAGAAGTTTCTCAATCCAGAAGAGAGACTACACCAGCCACTCCAGTTCCAGTAGAGCTAGATGAATCAGTAGAACTCACTGAAGTGGTGGTTGAACAGGCTCAGGTTGATAAGGGTAAGGCTAAAGAAAGTGAACACGTTGCAGAACAGGTGGTACCTCTTGTACCACAAAATTCCAACAAAGAACAGCCAGCAAGCAGTGGACAAAGAGTGATGCCTGCACCATTCCCTCAGAGACTGGCAAAACAAAAGAAAGAAGATCAATACAGGAAATTCATGGAGATGCTTCGTCAGATTCAATTGAATATCCCTCTAATGGATGCTTTGAGGGAAATGCCAGGCTATGCAAAAATGATGAAGGACCTGATGTCACAGAAATTTGACTTTCAGGACCTGTCCACAGTAACTCTGACACAGACATGCAGCGCAGTAGTGACAAGACCCATGGCTCAAAAGATGTCTGATCCAGGTAGAGTTATGCTTTTGCAAAAGCATTGTGTTACTTAGGAGCAAACATAAACTTGATGCCTTTGGCAATATATACAAAACTGGGTATTGGCAGAGCTAGACCGACTTCGATGCTATTGCAACTGGCTGACCGCACCGTTAAAAGACCAACGGGGATTCTTGATGATGTGCTGGTACAAGTGGGAAAGTTTGTATTCCCTACAAAATTTGTTATTCTGGACTGCCAAGTAGATGAGGAGATACCCATCATTCTGGGGAGGCCATTCTTAGACACTGGGAGAGCATTGATTGATTGTGAAACTGGGGAATTAAAAATGAGGTTGAACGATGAAGAAGTAATATTCAACGTTCAAAAATCCATGAGGAGGCCCAGTGAATATACAAATTACTCACGAGTGGAAGCTGTGGATGTGATCCTCTATGAAGACGATGAGACCCTAAATACCAAAGATCCATTGGGAGCTTGCTTGAAAAATTTAGAAGAGATGGATGGTGAAGGGTTGGCAGAGTGGGTCATGGCACTCGAAGGCCAAGGATTCTGGAAGAGGGAAC
The DNA here is from genome assembly GCF_001879085.1 of Nicotiana attenuata. Classification (NCBI taxonomy): domain Eukaryota; kingdom Viridiplantae; phylum Streptophyta; class Magnoliopsida; order Solanales; family Solanaceae; genus Nicotiana; species Nicotiana attenuata. The sequence goes on from NW_017677473.1 coordinate 29,772, forward strand.
CTGAGTTCGAGCCCCTTAATTTAGAAGAGAGAGCTACACCACCTGCAAAACCATCAATAGAGGAACCACCACAGCTGGAGCTGAAACCGCTTCCCGCCCACCTCAGGTATGCTTTCTTGGGTCTCAATTCTACTTTGCCTATTATTATATCATCTGGTTTGCTAGCTGTGCAGGTAGAACAATTATTGCAGGTGTTACAAGAATGCAAAACTGCCATTGGTTGGACCATGGCAGACATAAAGGGTATCAGCCCGGCCTTCTACATGCACAAGATTCGTCTGGAAGAAGGGCACAAACCTTCCAGGGAACATCAA
>NW_017677474.1:0-30081 GCF_001879085.1 Nicotiana attenuata
ATCAATAAACGCTAAACAATTCAATTCCAATGCCAAATTATAGCTTTCTAATCATTCTTCACAAAAACCCAAAAATCGACCCCGGGCCCGCTTGGTCAAAACACGAGGTTCGGACCAAAATAAAATCACCCATTATTCGGGTAACAGCTGCGCTCGTGAGACTCGGTTTTGTAGCCATTTTTGGCACTTTAGCTTTAATTTTACGATAGATTCTTGTGATTTCTTTTTAGTAATTAATTAATATGCTCAGTCCTTCATCTATTTCTTCATTTTCTCTTTCAAGCATGAGTAGCTAAACCCATTAGGTAGGGTTGTGGCTCAACCCTAGTGTGGGTAATTGATGGGTGTTGCCATCTAGGGTTAGATTGATTATGGGTGTTTGTTATTTGGGTTGATTTTATGTTTTTATTTATGAATTGGTAGTTGCAAACACTGATTCAAGCTTTGTGGGTTTGACTCTTCTTGAGAAAGAGAGTTTATGACCCCAAAATTGACCCAACAAGGAATTGGGATGGACTCATGAGAAATGATAGTCCCAATTAACGGGTTAAATCTCGAGAGAGTAATCATCCTACTTGAACCCTAGTTGCTTGATCTAATTGGCCTACCCAACTGGTCTCGAGAGAGTCAATTGGGCAAAATCACTCTCTCTACCGAGAGGTGTGAGAGTGGGTACAATTGTGCAACGGTTATAGCATAAGCCCCAAATATGTCAATCTATTCTTAGTAACATCTACCCGTCAATTAGCCACCTAGGCAGTGTCACGACCCTAGTGCCTTTCTTCCCATTAGATCAACTTAGCAATATTCTAGTAGCATAATTTAGCGTTAATCATTAGTTTTATNTGACCCTCTTGGCAACGTGCTTGCGGGGGAGGAGGTAGATGATATTGGAGACGATGAGGTGCCTCTTGTACCTCCTGGACGTGGACGAGGCCGCCAGGCTAATGCTAATGACAACGTTCCAGACCCTCGTCCGCCACCTCCAAGAGCGGTTCCACGGGTGCTACCGAATCAAGGATATGCGAGTGCCATCGTTCCTCCCCGAATCCGGGCGGGGAACTTTCAAATCACAAATGTCATGTTGACCTTGCTCGAGCAACGAGGATATTTTACGGGCGCCTCCGACATAATCCCTACAAGCACTTAAAGGGGTTCATAGATACATGCTGGGGTAGCAAGCAAACAAACGTGTCCGAGGATGCATTGATATTGAGGCTTTTCCCGTTTTCTCTTTGGGGTAAAGCGTTGGATTGGTTAGAAAGGCTCCCCAATCATTCCATCACTACGTGGGATGAATTGGCAGACAAGTTTATTTCCAAGTTCTTTTCGTCGAGTCACATGGCGGTGCTTCGTGATGAAATTTTTGGCATTCAAGCAAGAGCCAACGGAACCCTTGCATGAAATATGGTAGAGATTTAGAACAATGGTGAAAGAATGCCCAAACAACGATATGACCGAGGCAATGATTCAACAAACCTTCTATCGGGGCATCAACACCACTAATCAATGCATTGTGAACCAACTGGCCGGAGGCAACTTTATGAAGCTTCCTTACAATGAAGCTTGTGATATTCTTGACGAGATGGCCGACACTTCTTCGGCTTGGCAAAGTAGGGCCAATGTTCCTCAAGGTGACCCTACGGTGATCCATTTGCACAAGGAGTTGCATGACCATGGCCAAGCTATTGCTGAGCTTACTACTACTATGAATCAATTGGCTAAGGTGCAATTACAACAAGTCCAAAATCCTCGCCAAGTCAATGCCATGGAAGGAGTGAATATGCTTAAGAGAAGGTAAAGAGGGCAACAACCTCAAGGAAATTGTGATCAATATGATGATGGTGGTGGTTTTTCAAATGAGTGTTATGATGAGCAAAGTGAAGAGGTACAATATGTTAACAACTATCAAGGCAATAGAGGCAACTCTTCAAACCAACAATGGCGACCTCAAGGTAATTGGGGCAATCAACAACAAGGCGGTGGTAATTGGAACAACAACAACCAAGGCGGTAATTGGGGGAACAACAATCAAGGCAATCAAGGGCAGTGGAATGGAAATAGCAACGATTGGAACAACAACGGTCAAGGAAATTGGAACAATAATGGAAACCAAGATAGGGGGCAAGGCTTTCAAAGGCCCCCTATGTACCAACAACCGAACAATCCACCCCCGTTCCCTTCTCAAGGATCTAGTTCTTCGGGTAATGATATGGGAAGAATAGAAATGATGTTCAAACAAATGATGAATAAGAACCAAGATTCCGATGCTCAATTTGCTTCCCACAATACCTCCATTCGGAATTTAGAGGTGCAGATAGGCCAAATTTCTCAATCGTTGAATACTCGCCCAAAGGGTGCTTTACCAAGTGATACGGTAGTGAACCCTAAGGGTGGGAACAATCATGTGATGGCAGTTACAACAAGAAGTGGGAGAGGCGGTGATGTGCATGCCTCGAAAGATAAGCAAGTTGTGGACGATGATGTTGAGTTGCAAGAAAATGATAGTCCTTTGGTAGTTGAAGATGTGGTAGAGAATGATGTGAACAATGATGTGAGGATTGACATTGATGAGGCCAAGGTGGAAACTCAAGAGGCCGTGAACCCGTCTAGGGAGCACATAATTGACATGCCGGAGCCGGTGGTGCCAAAAGCCAAGGCACCTTTGCCTAGACCACTTCCGCCTTATCCTCAAAGGCTAGCCAAGCAGAAAAGTGACAACCAATTCCGAAAGTTCATTGACATGATGAAGAGCTTATCCATCAACGTGCCTTTGGTGGAGGCTTTGGAGCAAATGCCTGGGTATGCGAAACTCATGAAGAATTTGGTTACAAAGAAGCGTTCCATGGATTGTGAAACAATAAAGATGACTCACCAAGTCAGTGCGATAGTACATTCTATGGCCCCAAAATTAGAGGATCCTGGTGCTTTCACTATCCCTTGCACCATTGGTAGTGCAGACTTTGCCAAAGCTTTATGTGATCTTGGGGCAAGCATCAATTTAATGCCCTTCTCAGTTTTCAAGACTCTAGGTATTGGGCCACCAAGGCCAACTTCCATGAGATTACAGATGGCAAATAGATCAATGAAGTGTCCTCTGGGTATAGTAGATGATGTGCTTGTCTGGGTGGACAAATTTATCCTACCAGCGGACTTTGTGATTTTGGACTGTGAGGTGGACTATGAGGTTCCAATTATTCTAGGGAGACCTTTCCTTGCAACAGGGAAGGCATTGGCTGATGTTGAAGCGGGTGAACTAACTTTCAGGGTAGGTGATGAGAAGGTCGTCTTCCATGTTTGCAAATCCATGAAGCAGCCCAATAGCACCGAGGTGTGCTCTTTTGTGGACATTGTCACAGCTGTGATAGTGGATGACACAAGTTCTATGATCAACGTGGAGGATCCTCTTGAGGCCGTGCTTTTATATCTTGATGTCGATGATGATGCAAGCAGAGTGGAGTGTGTCAATGCTCTACATGGAATGGGCTCTTATTCTTATGAGCCGAGAAAATTGTCTTTGGATCTTGAAAATCGAAAAACTCCACCAACCAAACCATCAACCGGTGTTGGAGTTGAAGCCACTTACTCCACACCTGAGGTATGAATTTTTGGGCTCTAATTCAACTCTTCCAGTTATTCTTTCTTCTTTCCTTACTAACTTGCAGGTTGAGGACACTTTGGAGGTGCTTCAAAGGCGAAAAAGGGCAATTGGATGGACTCTGGCGGACATTCGGGGAATAAGCCCCGCATTTTGCATGCATAAAATTATCTTGGAGGATGATGCTAGACCTTCCTTAGAACATCAACGGAGGCTAAATGAAGCAATGCAAGAGGTGGTGAAGAAAGAGGTGATCAAATGGCTTGATGCGGGTGTGGTGTATCCAATCTCCGATATCTCATGGACTTCCCCGGTGCAATGTGTACCGAAGAAAGGCGGGATGACGGTGGTGACAAATGACAACAATGAGCTTATTCCCACTCGAACCATTACCGGGTGGAGAGTTTGCATGGACTACCGGAAGCTTAACAAAGTGACCCGCAAGGATCATTTTCCCTTGCCATTCCTCGATCAAATGCTTGATCGCCTTGCGGGGCGTGCCTTCTATTGTTTTTTGGATGGGTATTCGGGCTATAATCAAATTTTAATTGCCCCGGAAGACCAAGAGAAGACAACTTTTACATGCCCATTGGTACATTTTCTTTCTCCCGGATGCCATTCGGGTTGTGCAATGCTCCGACGACCTTCCAATGTTGCATGATGGCTATTTTCACCGACATGGTGGAAGACATATTGGAGGTCTTTATGGATGATTTTAGTGTGGTTGGAGATTCCTTTGAAGAGTTCTTGGTAAACTTGGATAGAGTCTTGGCCCGATGTGAAGAAACTAATCTCATTCTCAATTGGGAAAAATGCCATTTTATGGTGTTGGGTCACAAGATTTCTAAGCATGGGATTGAGGTAGACAAGGCTAAGATCGAGGTGATCTCAAGGCTCCCGCCTCCCACTTCTGTCCAAGGGGTGAGGAGTTTCCTTGGGCACGCCGGTTCTACCGGCGGTTTATCAAAGATTTCTCGAAGGTTGTGAATCCCCTTTGCAAGTTGCTAGAGAAAGATGCTAAATTTGTTTTTGATGAAAAATGCATGGAGGCCTTTGAACTTTTAAAGCACAAGTTAACCACTACCCCTATCATTACCGCACCTAATTGGAGTTTGCCCTTTGAACTAATGTGTGATGCAAGTGACGTTGCGGTGGGGGTGGTGTTGGGTCAACGGGTTAACAAAATGTTCCATCCCGTGTATTATGCAAGTAAGACTATGAATGAAGCTCAACGGAATTACACAGTGACGGAGAAGGAGTTATTGGCCATTGTATTTGCCATGGAGAAATTTAGGCCATATCTTATGGGGGCAAGGTGATTGTGCACACGGACCATGCCGCCCTTAGGTATTTGATGACCAAGAAGGATTCCAAAGGCAAGATTGATGAGATGGGTGTTACTTCTTCAGGAATTTGACTTAGAAATAGTGGACCGGAAGGGAAGTGAGAACCAAGTTGCGGACCATCTGTCCCGCTTGGAGGAAGAAGGGAGGCCATGTGACGGCCTTGAGATAAATGATACATTCCCCGACGAGCAACTTCTTTCGGTGTCAATGTGTGACATGCCATGGTTCGCAGACATTGCCAATTTCATTGTGACTGGAATTGTCCCATGTGAGCTCTACTTCCAACCAAAGGAAGAAACTCAAACGGGATAGTTTGGATTTTTATTGGGATGATCCGTACTTGTTTAAGATTTGCACGGATGGTGTGATTAGAAGGTGTGTCCCGGAATGTGAACAATTGAGTATTTTGGAGGCTTGTCACTCCTCCCCCTATGGTGGCCATCATGGAGGGGTGAGGACGGCTTCGAAGGTTTTGAGTTGCGGTTTCTATTGGCCGACTTTGTTCAAGGATGCTAGTGATTTGGTAAAGAGATGTGATCAATGCCAACGAGCGGGAGGGATTTCCAAGAAAGACGAGATGCCTCTTAACACAATTCTGGAAGTTGATGTCTTCGATGTTTGGGGTATTGATTTTATGGGTCCGTTTGTTAGCTCGTGTGGGAACACTTACATTCTAGTAGCAGTGGATTACGTGTCAAAATGGGTTGAGTCCGTGGCCTTGCCTAATAATGAAGCTAGGAGTGTAGTGGCATTTCTTAAAAAGAGTATCTTCGCAAGGTTTGGTACACCCCGGGCAATCATTAGTGATGGAGGATCGCACTTTTGTAATAGGGCTTTTGATACCTTACTCTCCAAGTATGGTGTCAACCATAAAGTCTCTACACCTTACCATCCACAATCAAGTGCCCAAGTTGAAGTATCAAATAGAGAAATCAAGAGCATCCTGTCCAAAACTATCAATGCAAATAGGACCAATTGGTCCAAAAAGTTAGATGATGCTCTATGGGCCTACCGGACCGCGTACAAGACCCCAATTGGTATGTCCCCGTACCGGTTGGTGTTTGGGAAAACATGTCACCTACCAGTGGAATTGGAGCATAAAGCTATATGGGCCTTGAGGAAGCTTAATCTTGAGTGGGATGTTGCGGCCAATCTTCGTGTTGAGCAACTAAATGAACTTGACGAATTCCGGTTCCATGCATACTCGAGTTCGTCCTTGTATAAGGACAAGATGAATCTACATGACAAATATGCTCGTGGAAAGGAGTTCAAAGTTGGTGATTTGGTCCTCTTGTTCAACTCCCGTCTAAGGTTGTTTCCCGGAAAGCTGAAATCAAAGTGGAGTGGGCCATTTGAAGTTGTGTGTGTGACCCCATTTGGTGCTCTAGATTTGAAGAACAAAAGTGGTGAAGTCTTTAGAGTGAATGGGCACCGTGTGAAGCATTATCTTGGGAAGTTTGATGATAGCCATGTAGTGGCTGTTGTTCATTTGAAATGATGTGATGGTAACCCGCGTCGTGCTGCGACGTTAAATCAGGCGCTTCTTGGGAGGCAACGCATGTCTTTTTTTCTTTTTATTTTCTGTGATTTTCTTGGTAGTTAGGATTGATTTTTGAGCTAATTGGTTGTGAGATGTTGCAGGGATTGAGTTGATGCAGTGCAGGGCATAAGTGCAAAAACAATGTCAGGACTCTAAAGTTTCCAGTGCGGCCGCACGGCCATTTTGTGCGGTCCGCACTGGGGTGAGCCAGAAATGATGACTCTCTGAAGTTTTCCACTGCGGCCGCATTCCATTTTGTGCAGACCGTGGTGGACCTCCGCGGCTGCGGTCACTTTTGTGCGGACCGCGGAGGTTGCCTTCTCAAGCTTCAATGAAACAAACCCAGCGCGGTCCGCGGTCCGTTTTGTGCGGCCGCGCTGGTAGGTAAGGCTGGGTCCCACTATTTTTTCTATAAATAGACCTCAAGGGTCTCCTTTTACCCTTTTCGAACCCTAAACTCTCAGGGCCCTTTTTACTGTTCATCCTCGTTTTTCTTTGACTGTAACTCTTGCTTAGAGTGACTACTTCCATTGCATATACTCATCTGGTAACATCTCAATCATATCTTTATGCTTAATTTTAGTTTTTGTTTATTTCAGCTCATAGCTTCTTCCTTTTTACCATTTTTCTTTGATTGTTAGTGTAGGTTTGTACATTTGTTAATTTCTTGTGGGCCTGAAGAGTTTTATTAACTGGGTAAATCGAGTAGGGACACAGTAGGGTGAAAACTTGAACAAAATTTCAAAAATTAGAAACCCTAAGTCAGTGCCCTAACTTAGCACCCTTCGCGGACCGTGGTCACATTTGTGCGGTCCGCGGTGCTTATGTTCTGAAGGTTGACTTGTGCCCAGCGTGGCCGTATTGCACTTTGAGCGGTCCGTGCTGACCCACCGCGGCCGCGATACCACTTTGTGCAGTCCGCGGTGGGTAGATTCAGAGAGCATGTGTGGAGGGACTTTGACTTGTGCGAACCGCGGTCAATATTGTGCGGTCCGCGGTGGCCCCTGTGAGGCCGCACGTCAATTTTGTGCGGCCCGCACTGGCCAGTTACTGCAACTGTTTCTGCAACTGTCTGGCTTCTGTTCTGCAATTCATTCTGCATCTGTTTCACTACCTGTGCTTAGACTAACAATGTTAGATGTGTGTGCTTGCAGACAATGGTTAAACAAAGAGGTGTCAAAGGATCACAACAACCCGGGAGAGGTGGTTCCTCCCGAGGGGGCAAAGGAAAGAGAGTGGTAAAACTCACTCCCCAAGCTCGGGAAAACATCAAAAAGACTCAGAAATTGATAAAAGCTGCAGATAGAGCTGCTTCTCATTCCTCGGGGAGTGAGTATATGCCATCCCAGGACATCTCCTCAGACTAAGTCCCAACTCACATCACCACCCACTTCCAACTGACTGATACTCCTCCAGCATCACCCACTGTCAAGAGGCCAGTAAATATAGTTTCTGACTCATCTGAGGGGTCGAAAGCAGGTAGTGGAGACGACTCCACCTCCCCCACAGCTTCATTATCTGGGTAGAGTGCAGGCAGAAATGAGGAGGAGGTACAGGGTGCTGAGGGTGGTGAGCCTCAAGTCGGAGGCGTTGCTAGAACTAGAAAACCTGAGGAGTGGGAGGATAGATTTGTGAGCCAAGTTGCATATCATAAGTTTAGGGAGTGGTGTCCGGTGAGACATTTGATACCGGAGAGGAGCTTTATTGACAAAGATCTACTTCCCCACAACCCGAACGTGCAAAGGGAGTTTAGAACTAGAGTGGGTTGGGAGTTTTTCATGGAGGAGTGTATTGAGGCAAATGAACATATGGTCAGGGAATTCTATTGTAATGTGGCCCACATCGTCAAGGATTCTAAGGTGACCAAGGTTCGAAACAAAAAGGTGTTGTTCGACGGGCAATATCTGAATGAATATCTGGGCTTCAATGAAGAGGACGAGACTCTATATTTGGCAAAGTTAGAGATGGGTGAGGGGGTCCGTCCATGGTTAGCACAATACTTGGCAATCTCAAGTACCGTTCCTGAGTGGTTGACTGCGGGGGTAAAAATTCTGAGGGGGACCCTGAACTTCGAAGCTAAGGGTTGGGAGACTTTCGTTTGCAGCAGGCGAGACCCTACCACACATGACCAGACTCTTCCTATCTCCCGGGCTGTTTTGGTTGCATCAATCATGGCGGGTTACCCCATCAACGTGGGGAATGTGATGTCCCGCATCATCTCTCTTGTGGGTGCGGAAGCTAACCAGAACTACCCTTTCCCCAACACTCTCTCTATGTATTTCCGTGGCTTGGAGGTGGAAAAGAAGCCGTATGATGTCAAGGCCAAATCGGTTGCTCCATTCTCCTGGTACAATTTGAGGGGGCCAGACAACCCCAAGGACAAGAACTACAAGCCCCGACTTCTGCCCCAACTGGCCAGTCTGAAGAGCCAGTTGAGGTAGAGGCCTCCATTGAGCCTGCCTCCACAGCTGCTGTTATGCCTCCCGGACCATCCACTACTGCAGATTTGCCTCCTGGTCCTTCCACCTCAGCTGGCCCAGAGATTCCATCTTCCCGGGCCCATCCTATCACTGCCCACAGACTGCACCAGACACTTCAGAGCCTGAACAACTGGATGTATACTGCTTCATCCAAGTTGTCCACTTTGACCTCCACCATTGCAGCTCAGTCGGCTCCTCCGCTAGTTCGGGTCCCACAGTCTATAGAGGATGCTTTGAAGAAGTTGCTTGATAACCAGGAGAAGATCCTCAGCACCCAGGCCGAGTTGGTGAAGGCAGTGGCATCACATGGAAAGGCTCTCAAAGAGCTTGTCAAGGAGCACAAGAAGCTGTGCAAGACACGGACTTCCAGGGAGTCCGTAAAGGAGCTCAGAGCGGATGTAGAGAGACTGAAGGCAGATCAGCTGCCTTTAGATTTATTATTTGAGGACCCAGCTTCAGCAGCAGTCCCAGCAGCAGCCACAGTTCCGGAGCAGTCACAGAGGCCTCTTAAGAGGAAGAGGATTATCCCGAGAGCAGATGATGCCGTTATCCTGTTGGCAGACCCTCCGGAGGCTTCCTCCAGTCAGCCACAGGATGTACCAAATCCAAAGCCAGTCCAGGTCCAGTCCCAGGTCCCAGCAGTTGAGCAGTAGGAGACCGGGAACCATTCTGAGGTTCCCGAGCATACCGAGGACCCGGGGACCACTCATGTTCCTATGCAGACGGACGAGGCTTAGGGAGTCTTCATGTCCTTTCACTACTTTTTGGTGCTTATTTTTGCTTTAGTTGGCATTGGGACAATGCCAGCTTTTATTTGAGAGGGTGTGCCCTACTTTTATCCATGGATGATGGTATATATAGATTGACTTAGTTTATGCTTTCTTTGATTTTCACTTGGTCTGTATATAATCTTGCAATTAGTTACTTTTATCGTACTTTTGATCTTTCTTTTGGTCTGTATATAAAGTTACATTATTGTATATATTCATCCCCCATTGTATATTCTAATACCCTATTGTAAATATTCATTCTATTTTCTATTTTCGCAAAAAAATTTCATTTTTAGCTTCTTATATAGGCTCGTAGCCTTTTGTTTTATTTTGGATGTTTTTAATAAGCCTTTGGTTTTCTTAATGCCACGGTTCTTTCCAAATGTGGAGTTTTGTGTGAACCGAGTGGCTCTTTCCAATGATAGATGGCGTGAAAACCTTCTTAAGGGTTTGAGTCCGTTTTTGTTTTTGTTTTTGGTAGTTGTAGTTAAGGGTACCTCAAGCAAAGCTTCACTTGGGCCTAGCACATTTGCCTTTGATCCCATGGTCAAAGACAAGTGGTTGTGTTTAGGATGGTGAAAGTAGTGACCTTGAGACTCTTGTGTTGACCAAACAAACATCATGTGGTCTTTCGAGACTATTGTGTGCTCAATCGTGTCTAAGGTTGTTGTGGGCCCTCGACTCTAAGTCTTTAGCAATCCTTGAGTGTGTGCGGTGAGAAATCAAATTTTGAATCCAAGTCCCGAGCCAATGGTCTAGAACTCGCCCTGAATGTTTGTTGAGGCGAAATTTTGAGTGAAATTCGACTTGAGAAGTGATTATAGGCTCTCCTTGATCCAAATGATAGTTGAACAAATTCCATAGCCTACCAATGATATGATCCTTAGTTAACCCTTTTGAGCCTTAGACCTTTTTCTTTCAAGAACCATGTTACAAGCCTATACCCGTTCTAAAAGATACCCTCTCTTGGCACCCGATCTTTCCTTGAGCACATGGCAAAAGCATAAGTTTGGGGGAGAGATGAGGATAACAACAAAGTGGTATGAGGCACAAAAATGAAGAAAAGGAAAGGCAATGAAAAAGAAAGAAAAGAAAAAAACAAGAAGAAAGCCCAAGTGAACAAGAATAAAAAGGGATTCAAGGAAAAACAAAAGTGAAAAAGGTGTGGAAAAAGTAGAAAAAGGAGAAATGTTTTGAATTGCATAAGAAAGAGTGACAATGCGTCTCTCTAACCCCTTGAAAGGAAGTGAAATACTCAAAAGAGTCAAAAGAATTGTGCAAAAATGAATCAAAAGAAGTGCTTTAGGGAAGATGGAACCCACATAGACCGAACAAATTTTCCTACCCTTAACCAAAAGCCTTCACATTGACTCCACAAAAGCCCTATATGATCTTGAGTCGGATGATGCTCGCATTAGTGGATACTTACATGAGGGTCAAGCATATGGTACTTAGAGCCGGACTTGTGACCTTTCCTTGAGAGAGACGAGTGAACTCCCATTAACCTCGGTTTGTGTGCTTATACTCTAAAAGGTGAGGTTTTCTTAGGGAGAGTTGAGGATGTATGAGTTTGGGTTCCACAGCGACCAAAGTAATTGAGAGAGTTCTTTGATGTAATGAGTCAATTCTTGATGCTCTTGTGTCACACTTGATTCATAGTTTTCAAGGTTTAAATGTTACTAATGATCTATTTGTATTGAGGGCAATTGTTAGTCCCAATTGATGCTTGTTGAGGTTACTTTAGGTCAGCTGGAATTACTTGGATTTTCCTTTAAGGGGTGGTCTTAATTTGTTTGCTTGAGGACAAGCAAAGGTTTAAGTTTGGGGGAGTTGATAAGTTAGGATTTTAACATGTTTTATGCCCCTACTTGCCTATGCTCATATCATGTATTTGTACAAAATAGTCCCAAAAGGCTCACAGGTTGTGCTTGTTTGCAGGTTTGATCGACAAAGTGACGAAATGTCAAAGATCGGCTCAAAAAGGAGTGAAACCTGTTCAAGTATCAAAGACCAAGACATCTAAGGGAAGAAGGCCTAGTGCGGACCGCGCAAATTGGCATGCGGCCACACTAGGAGATTCAGAGAGTTGGCAAACTGGGCTTAAGGGCAATGCGGCCGCGGTACATATCTCGCGGTCCGCGGAATAGAGATTCAGAGAGTTGAAGTTTTCAGAGTCCACACCCATGCGGTCCGCATTCGTCTTTGCGCGGACCGCGCCAGCTTCCTCCGCGGTCGCGGTCCATTTTACGCGGTCCGCGGAGCCCAACTTCAGAGAGCTAAATTTTGAATTTCAAGAGCCTTGTGCGGTCGCGGTCCATTTTGTGCGGCCCGCACTTACCCCGCAGGGGCATTTTTGTCCAGTTTTTCCAGCTTAGTATAAATAGAATATTTTACCTTTTTTAAGTCATCTGTTATCTTCAGAACACAGCTGCGCTCGTGAGAACAACTTTTGTAGCCCTTTTTGGCATCTTAGCTTCAAATCAACGATAGATTCTTGCAATTTTATTTAGTATTTAGTTATTATGTCTTGTTCTTCAACTATTTCTTCAATTTCTCTTTCAAGAATGTGTAGCTAAACCCATTAGCTAGGGTTGTGGGTCAACCCTAATATGGGTAATTGATGAGTGTTTCCATCTAGGGTTAGATTGACTATGGGTGTTTGTTATTTGGGTTGATTTTATGTTTTAATCTATAAATTGGTGGTTGCAAATACTGATTTGTGCTTTGGGGATTTGACTCTTCTTGAGAAAGAGAGTCTAAGTCTCCAAAATTGACCCAACAAGGAATTGGGATGGACTCATGAGAAATGATAGTCCCAATTAACGGGTTAAATCTCGAGAGAGTAATCACCCTACTTGAACCCTAGTTGCTTGGTCTAATTTTCCTACCCAGTTGGTCTCGAGAGAGTCAAGTGGGCAAAATCACTCTCTCTACCGAGAGGTGTGAGAGTGGGTAAAATTGTGCAACGGTTATAGCATAAGCCCCAATTATGTCAACCGAACCTTAGTAACATCTACCCGTCAATTAGCCACCTAGGTGATGTCACGACCCTAGTGCCCTTCTTCCCATTAGATACAACTTTAGCAATTATCTCGTAGCATAATCTAGTTTCAATTAGTAGTTTGATAATAGTAGTTTATAATTGAAAAACCCAAACATGTTAGAAGTGACATTTAGAACAATTACACGACTCTAGTCTAGATAGATACCCAGCTCCAATTTCTAGCTCTTTGAGGAATTCGATCCCGACCCTCATATCGGGTAAAAGCTATTGCGACCCTCTCTTCCTACTTTATAGTAGTGTAGAGTTGGCAGTAATCAGTGAGTCATATCAACACATGTCACAGGAGTATACTATTTATAGTATGAAACTGAGTAAAAATTAATCTAGATATTTACACAAGTTCCAGATTTCCGAGCCAAAAATAATTTTTTTTCATTGTCCATCCTGAGATGGTCCCATTTAGGTGATCTTAATCATCCCTAATTCTAATCTATTCCTTTTAAAGCTTTCTCTACTCAGTGCTTTAGTAAAGATGTCAGCAATTTATTTATCAGTAGCACAGAATTCTATAGTAATTAATCCTTTCTCATAGTTGTCCCTTAAGAAGTGATGCCTAACATCTATGTGCTTAGTCCTCTTATGATGAACTGGGTTTTTGGTCATACTAATAGCACAAGTGTCATCACAAAATATAGGGATGCAACCAACTTCAATGCCAAAATCCATCAGCTGCTGTTTGATCCACAGCAGTTGAGCAAAACAAGAGTCAGCAACAACATACTCAGCCTCATAAGTGGATAAAGCCATTGAATTCTGCTTTTTAGTGGCCCATGATACCAGATATGAACCAAGAAAATGAGCTATACTTGAGGTGCTTTTCCTATCCACAAGAAAACCTACATAGTCAGCATCAGCATATCCTACTAGATTAAAGTTACTAACTTTAGGGACCAAAGGCAAAGGTCAGTAGTACCTTTCAAATATCTCAGTATCCTCTTGATAGCAGTCAAGTGGGATTCCATAGGATTTGCCTGAAAACGAGCACAAAGCCCTACACTGAAAACAATGTCAGGTCTGCCAGCAGTAAGATACAGAAGTGAACCAATCATACCCCTATACAACTTCTGATCAACAGATGAACCAGGTTCATTTAAGTCTAATTTAGTAGCTGTTGCAATGGGTGTGTCTATTTATTTTGATTCATCCATTTTAAACTTCTTAATCAACTCTTTTGCATATTTTTGCTGATGGATCATGATTCCATTTGGGTTTTGTTTGATCTATAAACCTAAGAAGAAGTTAAGTTCACCCATCATACTCATCTCAAACTCACTCCCCATTAATTTAGCAAATTCCTTACTCAGTTTTTCAGTGGTTGCCCCAAAAATTATTTTATCGACATATATTTGTACTACTAGTAGATCCTTACATTTTTCCCTCAAGAATAGAGTGCTGTCAATCTTACCTCTTTCGTATCCATGTTCAAGCAAGAATTTGGATAGGCGTTCATACCATGCTCTAGGAGCCTGCTTCAGTCCATATAGGGCCTTGTCCAGTTTGTATACATGATCTGGACACTCCTTACTTTCAAACCCTGGAGGTTGTTTGACAAAGACTTCTTCCCTTAAGTAGCCATTTAGGAAGGCACTCTTCACATCCATTTGGTGAAGTGTAAATTCCATGTGTGCTGCAAAGGCTATAAGGAGTCTTATTGCCTCCGGTCTTGAAATTGGAGCAAAGGTCTCATCATAATATATGCCTTCCTCTTGGCTATAACCTTGGACCACCAATCTTGCCTTGTTCCTTGTAACCGTTCCATCTTCATCAAGTTTGTTTTTGAAAACCCATTTAGTGCCAATGACTGATCTGTCCTTGGGTCTTGTGACCAGATGCCACACTTGACTTCTTTCAAACTGATTGAGTTCATCTTGCATTGCATTCACCCAGTCTGCATCCTGCAAAGCTTCAACAACATTTTTAGGTTCAATAAGAGATAAGAATGCATCAAAAGCACACAGATTCTTTAATTGAGATCTGGTTTTAACTCCAGAAGTTGGGTCAGTAAGGATGTTCTCAATGGGATGAGAACTTTGATACATGTAAGGCTTCACAACCAACTGATTTCTGTTTGGAGTTTCTCCCATGTTCTGTTGCTGAGGAACAGGCTCATGGACAGGTTCCATTTGGAAATTTGATTCACTTCTTCTTTGTTCAGTTCTCCCTGTCAGGTTGCCCTGGATGGAAGAACCTGTTCCTTCTTTTGGTGCAGCTTCACTCAATTCTTTTACCAGCCCAATAGCTTCATCTTCATGTTCCTGTCTCTCAGAAAGAATGTTAGTTTCATCAAAAACTATATGTACACTTTCTTCTACACACAAAGTTCTTTTGTTGTACACTTTATAAGCTTTGCTATGTGAAGAATATCCCAAGAATACTCCCTCATCACTTCTGGGATCAAACTTACCTAGGGAGTCCTTTCCATTATTGTGCACAAAGCACTTGCATCCAAATGCCCTAAGATGGGATATATTTGGTTTTCTCCCTTTAAGTAACTCATAGGGAGTCTTCTCTACAAGAGGTCTAGTCATGCACCTATTAATGATGTAACATGCAGTATTTACAGCCTCTGCCCAGAAGCTATGGGGCAGTTTACTAGAAAGAAGCATAGTCCTAGCTATATCTTCAAGAGTCCTATTCTTTCTTTCAACTACTCCATTTTGTTGAGGAGTCCTAGGGGCGGAGAAATTATGATCTATATGATGCTCATCACAAAATTTGGCAAACTTAGCATTTTCAAATTCAGTTCCATGATCAGACCTCATTGATGCAAGTTGATTACTTAGTTGTTTCTGAGTTTTTCTAACAAAGGCAGTAAACATGTCAAATGCTTCATCCTTAGATGTTAAAAACAATACCCAAGTAAACCTAGAGTAATCATCAACAAGTACCATCACATATTTCTTACCACCTCTGCTCAATGTTCTCATTGGACCACAGAGATCCATATGAACCAGTTCCATCATCCTGGTCGTGCTTACCACTTTCTTGTTTTTAAAGAGGATCTTACCTGCTTCCCCCTTGCACAAGCCTCACAAACTTTGTCTTCCTTGAACTTGATGTTAGGTAACCCTATCACCAGGTCCTTGGAGACTAATTTGTTGAGTTGATTTATACTTGCATGACCAAGTCTTTTGTGCCATAGGAGGGGATCATTGTCCAACACACTCAAGCAAGTGAGTTCGTTTTCTGAAAGAGTGGACAGATCTACAATGCATATTGTTAAATGTTTTTCGATCCAGTAGAAGTGGGAGTGCCGCAAGGCTCTTGAGTTAAATGATGCTCAGGATTGAGGAAGTGGTCTTATTGGCATTCGGAATGGAGTCTGTCCCGAAGGAATCTCATCTCTCTTCCAATAGAACAGGAAGTCTCAAGCCAGTAGCACGATAGCAGTCCATTCAATCCATTCAGTCAAGCCTTTCCAGGTCAAGAGGGAAATGCAAGGGGCATTAGCGGTCTTTTTTGCCTCGCCTGCTACTGGGAAGAGAGAGCCGCTGTCATTCTTCGCTTCGTTCGAGAATCAATTGCACATGAATAGGCTCTTCCTTACGCCTTCAAGGAGGTCCTGTAAAACAATCTTGTCAGTGGTAAGATTAATCACAAAACATTTGGTAGAGGTGAATGCTACCAGGTTACCTCTGTCACACAGTTGTGATACACTGATTAGGCTATATTTCAAGCTATCTATCAATTAGACATTCTCAATGGAATGTGAGTCTGTCTTACCTACCTTTCCAACCCCAATGATCTCACCTTTCTTCCCATTTCAAAAGGAGACATTACTTCCTTTTAGGTCGTGAAAGGAACTGGTTCTTACTTCCAGTCATATGTTTTGAGCAGCCACTATCCATGTACCATATTTGGCTACTTCCCTTCACTTGGACCTGCAAAAAGAAATCAGGGGTTAGTCTTAGGAACCCAAACTAGTATGGGTCCCTTTCTATAGGCAAAAAGGTGAATTAAATTCTTTTTAGCCCATCCAGACAGCCTATTTTTCCTTTGAGCAAAGGATTTGTTCTTTTGACTGGCCTTTTCTTTTGCATTACATTCACTTTCAAAGTGACCAGTCTTACCACAGTGTGTGCAGATTTTGTTCTCAGGAAGTGTGATATACTTACTTTTGGGATCCCACTTAGGTACAGGGGTCCCATAACCAAGTCCTCTCTTATTGCTACTGTGATGTTCTTGTAGCCAAGATAGTGCACTAGAGGACTTATTCCATTTGCAAGTTCTGTCTAGTTCACGCTTAACCTTTCCTAGATCTTATTTTAGGACTCTTACCTGCTCATCCTTTTTGTACAACTCATCCTTCATTTTTCCTAAATTTTCTTCTAAGGTGAGGTGTGTGTGATTAGCTTTCTTTTTACCTGTTCCTAATTTCAGTTTTACATTTTCAGATCTAAGTTCTAAGACAGTGGTATCAAGTTCAAGAACCTGGTTCTCCAACTCAGTATTTTTACTATCACTTTCACTAGCCCTGAGTTCCAAATTTTTCCACTTAGCTTTTAGGATCACACACTCCCTAGACAGCTGTTCCTTCTCATTGTTTATGACCTCAGACTCATCAATGAAGTCTAGCAGTAATTCATATAGCTTTTCTTTAGACAAAAATTTAATCTTGTCTTTGAGATGAGTCACACTTACCTCTTGTTCATCGTCTGATTCTCAAATGGCCATAAGTGCTTGTTCATCTCCAGCTTCATCTTCTGAATCTTCATCTGAGCTTTCTCCCCAAGTAGCAACCATAGCCTTTGTTGATCCTTTGTTCTTCTTGGGTTGAACCTGTTCCTTCTTCCTGTTTCTTCATTCAGCCCTTTCTTTCTTCCATTCCATTTTCTACAGAGGGCAATTCTTGATCATGTGGTCAGTCTTACCACATTTGTAACATCCCTTGTTGTTCTGTTTATTAGGAGCCCTTGGTTTGTTGAAGGTTGCACCTCTTGAAGAACCCTTTCCTCTCATTAGGTACTTCTTGAAATCCCTTGTGATCATTGCCATTTCATCATCCTCTAAGTCTGCACCTTTAGCTATTCTAAGAGCCAAGCTTCTTTCCTTCTTGGGTGCACCATCTTCATGGTCTGCCTTCTCAGTTCATAGGCAGTGAGATTTCCAATCAGCTCATCTAACTTGAGAGTAGCAATGTTCTTTGATTCCTGAATAGCAGTGATTTTGCTTTCCCAAGTTACTGGTAAGACCCTTGTCAAGAATTTGTCAACCTTGTCTTCTTCAAGGATAATTCTTCCAAGAGACTTAAGTTCATCTGTTAGTGTTATGAACCTTATGTAAATTTCTTGGATGGTTTCTCCTTCCTTCATGGTGAAGTTCTCATATTGAGAATAGCCGTGTTCCTTTTGATCTCTTTACTTGAGGAGTTCCTTCATGGGCCACTTGTAGAGTGTCCCAGATCTCCTTGGCAGTAGTACAGCTTTGAATTCTGCTTTACTCGTCTGGACCTAGTCCACACACAAGCCATTTCTTGGCCTTGGCATTCTTTTCACATTTCTTCAAATCTTCAGCAGTACAGTCGGCTCTCGTCTTTGGCATGTCCACTCCTTCAGCATTCTTCTTTGTAGTAGCCAGGGGACCATCAGTAACAATATCCCAAAGTTCATAGTCTTCTCCTATGATGTAGTCTCTCATCCTGTTCTTCCACCAGGAATAGTACTGGCCACTAGAAAGTGGAGGCCTAGCAGTGGATTGTCCTTCTCAGTTTCCAGGTGGTGCACTCATCTTGATCTGTTCCTGAGGTGTTAGCCTCTTCAAGGATAACCTGCTTTGATACAATTGATGTTTTATACAACAATACCACACAAGAGGGGGGGGGGGTGATTTGTGTGGTACCCAATTTTCGCTTAACTTGATTATAGAAAGGCCTGGTTCTTCTATGTGTTCTAAGTACTACTGTCACGGAATAATAGCTACAGAAAATAAAGAACACATAGATTTTACGCGGAAAACACATGGCTTAATAGGTGAAAAAACCACGACCTACCTTCCAGTGGGATTTATCCAAACTCTCCACTAAAATTATTGAGCCAAAAACTGCATTTACAAAAACTCTTTTGTAAACCTAGAATTAACTCTAATCCCGTTGTGGCACACAGCCTCAACTACTGCGACAACTTCAAGTTAACTCTAACTTGAAAACTCTAAGTACCTAATACAATTGCTTCTAGATAAGCTGAAAGGTACAATGTAAAATCACCTACTACAATTGAACTAGAATAAAAGATAGACACTTGGAACTGGTTCTTCTATCTGGTTCAAGTAGCTTCAGGATTGCACGCTTGAATCACACATAAATTGCTTGCAAAATTGCCTTGCTATTTTTCTCTCAATTCACGTTTAACTTCTGCTTATGTGCATTACATGTAAAAGAGAACAACACTAATGTTTAAGGAGTTAGCAATTAGAGATTGACTAGGATACAGACGCTACTCTTCCATGGTGGAAGAGTTCTAGTTGATCTCATACTCTAACTCTATCCTTTTCCTAAACAATGTTCTCTTTGTGTAAGGAGTCTTTCTCCTTATCCAATATGCAACCTTTTCGATCATGATCAGGAGATAACACTTCTGATATGTTAGGTTTATCTCCTTCACGTGCATCTCACATGTTTGAGTTGATCATAACCGTGCTTCACAAGATGGACCTGGTCCATGTCTGAGTTCCTTTGTCAGTCTTCAAAACTTCACCTTTACTTGGTCCAACAGATTCTCACTCGGGATGAGAAAACATGTTATTAAGAGTACGTAAAATAAAAAGTTTAAAGTTGAACTGTTTCTTAATATAGAATACTATCATTCTTAATTTAATGAAACTTAAAGGAAAAAGTGTCATATAAAATAATAATAAATAAAAAAAATTAATTTATGTGGTTTCAATATATTCCGGGGAAAGGATTAACATAAAAATCCATCTAAATAATCAGTCAAATGTCTAATCATCAGAAGTTCACAACCAAGACTTACAATTTAGTACTATTGGTGAGAGTAACGAGAGTTTAGTTCATAGTAGTGTGGTTCAATTCTCACTATCGTTCTTCGTCCTTTCTCTTCTCTGCTTAGGGCTATTTAAAATCGAACCGAAATCGTTAACCGAATCGAACCGATGGCTTATTGGCTTATTGGTATTGGATTATCGGGATAATGGATGGGGAATGGATCGAGATTTTATAATTAACGGCTTAACGGTTTGGGGGTGGATTACTCAATTTTCTTATCGGGTAAACCGTTAACCCGTTAAGAATTTTTATATTTAAACTTTTACCCTTATGTATATAAAGTACTATTGTTTATCTGTCTTTCGTTCCCATTGTTATTTGTATATTGCTATTATTTTTCCAACTTCTTGATTCAATTACAGGTGACTGCCCAGTATTATATGAATATTGATTTTTTCCACATGTTGTACCTTTATCTATTTGCATATTACAGAATCGAATTACCGCTTCTAGCTAAGTTAAGCGTCAGAGCTTTGAGGGCGAAGGCTGAAACTTTTTCCTTTTGATTGATTATGAACGAATGTCCTTTTGAAAGTTTGACTGATTACTGAACGAATGTGCTTTTCTGGTTTTACAAATTTGTTTAATATGTGTAATAACAGTATGTGTAGTCTTGGTACTGATTGAATGATTGTTCAAAAAAAATTATTTGGTTTAGTCGATAAGGCGTCTGATAACCACCCGAGAATAATTAATCCGATACCAATCCGCCCATTATCTTATTGGATGGATAGATAATTACTTCATTTATAATCCGATAACCGTTAAGTGTAATTATCCGTTTGATCCGCCCAATAAGCACCCCTATATCTGCTCCCCAATGTAATAGAAAATTTTAAAAGAAATATGCCGAACCAATGTGCTAGTTAAGCAATGGGTTCGAACTTAAATATAAAGTACTAATTGGAAGAAGAACTTGCATTTATATACGTTACTACAAAAATTATTTACATCATCAGGTCACCTTAATTGGCATATATAAAGATGAGAAACTTTGAGAAACCAATATTGTTTAGTGGCTATTAACCTGTTATAGCTACCATTTACTTAATTACTTCATATAGCTATCTTTTCAGTTGTTATGGAATGTATTGGATGTATTCAAGCTACTGCATTGACGAATACAGTAGCGAAACTCGGCAAAATAATAGGGCATGCCAGCTATCATCCGCTGTATTCATATGTATTCGCGAGATGTGTTCATAAATACAACGTAAAAATAGGTCTCTCAAGCTGTTTAAAAACGGAATGGATCAATTAACGTGATAGACTCCTAATATAACTCAATAAACTCAATTATAACACGCAAAATTATTAATCCAGTTAAGGAAAAGATTTCTAAGACGAAAAACACCCAAAAACAGAGCAGTATTCAGAGATTTAGTTCATCCTTTTTTCGTGGTATATACTTACAACCTCTTCACCAATTTGGTGCATCCAACTATATGGATATGTATTCTGGCGAGTTGTATAATGTATTCATGGTAGAATTTTAAAAAATACAGCATAAATAATGTTGTGTTCCTAATATATGCTTTCCTTCATGCTATGTTTCTCTAACAAAATCTAAATACATCTACAAGTCACTGTCTACAATGTAAATACATTTCATTGGTTTTTTATTTGTATTGAGAGTATTTTACTGTATTTTATTGTATTGTTGTTTTAAATACAGATAGATACAGTTAGGTTGAAAATACAGATGAATACAGTTAGAACTAACAATGTATTTAAAAATACTGTTGTATGAACTCAAATACATATAAATACATCCAAATACAATAGTCATCACTGTACAAAATAAAAATCAGTGTATGCCTTATCGAATACATATAAATACATCTGAATACAAGAATAACTTTTCCATTGGAATTGTCAACCGGCCACCAGAGTTGCAGAGTTCGTGATAAAGGAGAATCGTAGTTCAATGTAGCGACGTGATTTTTGCAGCTTGGAAACATTATCTAGTTTGTCTGCCAAGTCTCCAACAACCTCCTGTTCAGCATCCAAATTCTCCTCGTCAAGAACATTATTGGACAATTCGTCCAGATCTGCGAGGAACGTATCAACAAGAGTTGCCATTCGAGAATGAAGCAAATTAGTTTGATCAGTTTGAAAAGAACATACGCTAGGGTTTAATAAGGAGGTAGTTTTATATAAAGAATGACAGAAAATATTAGAGAGAGTGTTTAATGGCTTAATGGTAAGAAGTAACCATAAATACATATTTTGCTATGAAAACTAAAAGGTAGCTATAGGAAATAATATATTAAAGAAAATTTTATTTATATTAAATAGGGTGTAAAGCTTTGCTATAGGAGGTAAAATTTCCTATAAAGATTACTTACAAACAGTAATATAGGAGTAAATAGGAAAGAGAAATTTTCAGAAACCACTGTCTTTTAGTGATTATTAGCTTGATATAGCTATCATTTACTAAATTACTTTCTATAGCTATATTTTCAGTTGTTATAGACTGTATTCGTTGTATTTTTGCTACTGTATTCATGAATACAGTAGCAAAATTCGGCGCAAAATAAGGGAGTCCAGCTAAGCAGAGAATATAGTCGACTGTATTTACGAGCTGTATTCGTGAATACAGTAACGAAATTTGCGAAAAAAATGTCTTCAACTGTTTAAAAACGGTAAGTGAATCAATTAACACGATAGACTCCTAATATAACTCAACAAACTCAATTATAATACACAAAATTTGTATTTCCAGTTATAGAAAAGATTCTCAACCGAAAAATACCCCAAAAACAGAGCAGTCTTCAAAGATTCAATACATCCTTTCTTTTTTTAGTGGTATATTTACAAAAATATTTTTTAGTGTTATCTTTACAAATAGATTTATATATTAAAATTATATAATTACATTGAATACAGTTAAATACATAAAAATACATTGAATACACAAAGTATAGCGGGTCATCTATAGTGCAAAAATATATGAATGCATATTGCAGATACATTTGAATACACACACGCGCGCGCGCGCACACACACACACACACACACACACACACACACACACACACACACACACACACAAACACCTAGTCTTATGATACACGCTTTGCGCGTGGACACTATCTCAATAAGAAGGAATTTAAAAATACTATATTAATGACTATATTAAAATATTATGTGGAAGTGATAAAATAAAAGTTAATTTTTCCTAAAATAATGAATCTTCATGCAAGTTCTCAATCATTAGTCAATATATCCAACTAAAAATTTATTTTTATTTCTAATTCAATCGCTTTAAATTCATAAGTTATCATGCTTCTTTTCAATTTCAGCAGTCACATATAATCCTTCAAAACTTAAGAATTTTTTTGATTTTTTTTAAAAAGTTATTCCCTTTTTCATTTTAGAAGACTCAAACATGATTAACAAGTTGATAGAAAATAATAAAAATTTTCAAGAATAAAATACAATTTATTTATTTTTTAATTAATAATAAATATTATATAAATTATTTCCAACAGATTATTATAAATTATTGTAGCTTATTGTACAAATCAAATTACATAAATTATACGAAGAAAAGGAGTTCTGGAAAAGAAAAAGAAAATAAACAATACTAAACCTAAAACTTTTTAACAAATAAAAAAGCTCGTCAAGGACTCTTAAGCAAACATATTTACAACAAAAAGATAATCATATGATTTTCCATATCAAAGTCCTAAATATTAGGCTATTAATTAAATGATTGTCCCTAAATATTAAAAAAATAATTAATGCATATTCCTACATCTTAAGAAAATAACTAAAATTACTATTCTGTCCAATATAAAATATACTCTTAAAGACATTCGTACTCTTAATATAGTTTTATATATATACACACTACTTGGAGAGTCAAATATTTATTGTTTCTATATCTTTCTTTTATATATTCTAATAATTATCTTACAATAACAAATTGCAACTTTTATTACTACATAACTTTGATGTTTTAAAAATTAATTTGATAACAGAAAAGATATATATTTGACGCTTGTTGTCAAATCACGTCACTTCAGTTTTGAAATCTAGGGAGTACTATTAGATTATAGAGAAGTGTACATTTCCTTTTTTTTTTTGGTATTAGTAATAATAATTGGTTCAAATCAAGTGTGTATTTCCAAATAGTACGACATTCATATTTTTTCTCAATCCAAGTGCAGAATAGAATTTCTTATGTTTTGACTTGAAAATTAAGTTTTTTTATAGTAGATTAAAAGTAGGGGTGTTCATAAAATTCCGAAAAATCGAATCAAACCGACAAAAAAAACCCGATACTTTTTGATTTGGTTTGGTTTTGGTTTTGAATTTTAAAAACTGATCAAATTTGGTTTGGTCTTGGTTTTAATCAGAAAAAACCGAAAAAACCCGAACCAAACCAACTATAGGAGTAGCTATTTCAAATTTATTATTACACCTATATATATATATGTATATTTTTATACAAAGTTTCAAAAATTTAATGGTAAATGTTGTAATAGTTTGCAGTTTTAGTATAGTTTTGTACCTTTACATTCTATTTTGATTGATAGTTTTCTTTTGTTAAGTGTAAGAATCCATTTCATGTTAAAAATAATATATTTTTAATTGAGTCCTTAATTATTCATCCCTATTTGATTCAATTATCATCAATATATCTTGGTAAATAATAGATTTCTCAAAGAAAAATTGATTTGATAGTGTTACGTTAAAAATGTGGTCTCCGGAATATGTGTTTGGTAGTGTATATCTTATATTTTAAAAAGCCCGACAAATAACCGAAAAAAATTGAAAAATTGAAAAACCCGACATAAACCGAATCGAGAAAAAACCGACTTAATTGGTTTGGTTTGGTTCTAAAATTTGAAAAATCAACTTACTTGGTTTGGTTTCTTTTTAGGAAAAACCGATCCAAATCGAACCATGAACACCCCTAATTAAAAGAAAGAAAAAAGTAAAAAAGAGAAGTGAAAAGGAAAAAAGAAAAAGAAAAAGAAAAAGAAAAAGAAAGTGGTTAACGTTACTGTTGAGTCCCACCCTGACTCATAAGTATCCCGTTTCAACCCTAACTTCACCTAAAACTAAACCCCAACCCCATCTCACATCTCCCCCTTTTTTCTCTTCTTTTCCCTCCCTCTCCTCTTCCCTTTACAAATCAAACCCTTCCCCGCCTCTTCTCCTTCTACCTCTTCATTTCCCCCCATTTTCAAAATCAAGAATCTTCTCTCTTTTCACTGAAAAATATGGGAAAATACATGAGAAAAGCTAAAATAACAGGGGATGTAGCAGTGATGGAGGTGTCACAGGCAACTCCACTCGGTGTTCGCACCAGAGCAAGAACCCTAGCCCTTCAGCGCCTCCACTCTTCCTCCACTCCGCCGCCGCCGTCGTCTGCTTCTGCTTCAGACTCTTGTTACCTTCAGCTTCGTTCCCGCCGCCTTGAGAAACCACCCACCCCTCTCTCCGACCCCAGAAAGACTAAGAACCTTCTCACAGAGGAAAACCCAAAATCTGATTCGAGGTTTCTAGTGTCTGGCTCTGTTGGGTCTGTTTCAATTACACAAAAAGATGGTTTCTTGGATGTGAATGAAATTTCATTTGGAGAGAATACTCTTGATTTTGAACCCAGAGATAGGTATAATAAATCTTCCTCTTTTAGTCTGCATGCTTATCAAACTCAACTATTTTGTTCTTTATGTGTTTTTTATTGTGCTTTGCCCCTATTTTTTTTTTAATCAATCAATATGTTTTAGCGGTTTAAGGCGGGAAAGAGGGAAAAAGATTATTTCTTTATAATACTATGGGGAAAAAGATTTTTGAAGGTGTAAAAGAGTTTGTTACTTTTGTTTGAAAGGCCCCTTTGAGCGACTTTCTCATTCACAAAAAAAAAGAGAGTTTCTTTTAGTGTCCTCTTTTGGTGTTGCATTCGTGGGTACCACTTTTTTTAATGCTTTTTTAGTTTCTTTGTAAAAGAATCTTGTTAAAGTTTGAAGAGGAATGATGCTTTTGATATTCCACTGCATTTTTCATGGTTGAAGTTATTTTTCTGTTTGTCTAAATGTTCTTTTTCTTCATTTGTTAAGTTATAAACGCATAAACTTATTAAAAATTGTTGCTTTGTTAGGTTTCTCTCTTTTGGTCAAGGAAAAGATGAAATTTTTGGTCTATAGTACTTTTATGTTACTCATGAAGCTAAAACCTTTTTTGGTCATCTATTTTTCTTCTTTGTTAAGTACAAATTTAGTCATCTTTTGAACCTTCTGAATTAGAGGGATTTTTTATGTGTATTATTGTGTTTGAGCTGTTAGATCTACATGAAAAGAATTAACTAATTGCCATTTGGTATCCTAGGGCAGACAACCTTTGGAAGTACCATGTTCCACTGCATAAAACAAGGGACCTATCATTTACTGTTAGAAAGAGCAACACATTGCAAAAATAGTTTAATACTTTAACTGCAGCAAAATGTCTCATTTTTATGGAATCCCCTTTTCTCCAACAGTAAACTTAGTAAGTAGTAGCAAGTGAAAAATGAGGGTTGGACTAGATTTTTGCAGACTATATTCAGTACTTTTTTTAGCTAGAATCATTTCCTTAAGCACTGTAAATTGGTCATAACAGAGCTATCTGTTTATTCAGATGTACTAATGAGGTATAAAGGAACATTAGTTCATCTTAGTCAGTAAAATGAGGTAAGAAAAAAAGAAAGAAGAAATTTGGGTTCGGTTGTCATGGATCTAATTGTAAATATGGCAAAATATAAAAACTTTTTTTGCACCATGTTTTTTTTTCCAATGACATGTCCTAGTCATGGGCCCAAATATCTGGATAGCAAAGGCAAAATCCTCAGCTATATTCTAGGTTAAAATAGGATATCCCTTTTCACACTCTGTGTATATTTGCTAATATTGCATGAAAACTACCAATTTTTTGTTTTCAGCACTTAACTGTCCCTTTTTTTTTGGGTGGGTGGGTTGGGGTGGTGTAGATAAATATATGGTTTAGATAGTTATTATACCCAAAATATAGATAATAGAAGATTGAAGTAACTGCATCTCAAATTTACAGTGATTTCTCTATTGTAGTTCCAGCAAAATCTGATGTTGTCTCTAACTGAAAATGCTTTCTTTTGATTGCATGTCTGATTTTGGTTTTTGTAGCTGATAGTTGTTGTGTGTTTGTTCTTTTTTCTCTCTTTAAAAGAAGCACTAGAGAAAGCACACCTTGTAGCCTGGTGAGGGAAGCCGATGCTACGGTCAACCCTGGTTCTGCAACAAGGCGAACAAACTTAAACACAACAGCTCAAAGAACAAGGGACTCTATCCTTAGAAACATCCCTTCAGCTCAAGAAATGGAGGAATTTTTCACCTTTGCCGAGCAGCAACAACAGCGCCTTTTCATGGAGAAGTATGTAGTATTCAATTCCACGGATACTGTCATCTTTAAACACATTTTACTGTCGTGTATGTTGAACTAATGTGAAAATTTTGTTTTTTCATCAATAGGTACAACTTTGATGTGGTAAACGATTTACCGCTTCCAGGGCGGTACGAATGGATTAGGGTGGATTACTGATCTGGAGAAAGCCATCTGTTTTCCCTAATTTGCTGTGAAGGAGAAATTTGAAAAGGGGGCATGAAGTTGGTGGATATTTTATGGTCTCTCTCCCCCAACCAAAAATTGTTGTATAAAGAGAGTTAGTGTAGTTTTAGTTGTCTGTCAGATGGTAGAATTACACATGACTACTAACAATTTGGAAGCAGTAGTGTAGAATAGGGCATAAATTGTCAACTTAGGCTTTGACTATCTTTGTAACTTGCAAGGTGTGACATAGCCAACACCTTATGTACCATCTGTTTTTTCAATCAATTTAGGATTTAGTTGATAATAGTTGCAGCATGTGACATCAAAGGTTTGTGGTCTACTTTTTCCCTGCAGTCAATTCTATGGTTATAAAATCTTGCCCTTTAATTCACAAAGACAAATGTTTTAACTCTTTCTGAAAGACTTGTGTGTATTCGACAAAATTGTTTTCAGTAAGGATCTAAATAAGAATCTCAATTTTGTACTGTCTGGAACTGTACCATTGTTGTATTTGAAATTTCATTAGCAAAGTTGGACTTAAACCTATACCTCTTCACCATACTACATTGAGCTGCTGTGTAATATGAGGATAGTCTTATTACTTATATTGAATCCAAAGAACCAAAGCTCCATTTGGATTGTGGCGTGGTTGGAGCAAGGGATACCCATTCATTCCTAGATTCCCGTCACTACGGATTGATTGTCCCTACCAAGCTACACGGTAGTGGTCTAGTGAGCGCAATTGCTAGAGCACGGGAGAATTAAGAGTAATGATTTCAGCAAGAGC
The DNA here is from genome assembly GCF_001879085.1 of Nicotiana attenuata. Classification (NCBI taxonomy): domain Eukaryota; kingdom Viridiplantae; phylum Streptophyta; class Magnoliopsida; order Solanales; family Solanaceae; genus Nicotiana; species Nicotiana attenuata. The sequence goes on from NW_017677474.1 coordinate 28,161, forward strand.
AGCCAGACAGACTACTATAGTAAATCTAGTGACTACTAGAATAGAGTTAAGTCAAAAGGTATGGTATAGCAGTCTTTCCGAGCGAGCCTCTGAGATCTCCTGTAAACCCCCATGATATGGTAAAGAGCAAAGTCAAGATTTTCATTTATCACCAATGGGCAGAGTGAGGAGGAATTAGTTGGGCTTGCTATTATATCCCAGGAGTACTATGGATTTAAGACAGCTAAGGATTGATTCTAATGGGGATTGATCATTTCATGGGAGGCCCTATGCTAAGTGATTTTCACATGTGATGTTTCGAAAGCATAAATACAACAGCAACGAGAAGCCTAGTATAATCCCATGAAATGGGTCTCGAGAGGGCAGTGTGTACGCAGACCTTACTCCTACCTTGAAATGTTATTTTCCGGAAAACCCTCGGCCCAAGGAAAGATAAAAAGGAAAACGTAAGCTGCCTATATCTTTCCCTGAATGCGCATCAACAGTGTTTAAGCTGCAGATGCTGGGGTTCCTTGCTCTCTGATGATAAAGCATGAAATATTTGGATAGCATGGATATAACATAATTTTATTTTTCAAGTGTAATTTATCCATACAAACAGTGAAATATAAGTAATCCAATTGGGACCAGTATAATTGGGTTTTTCTGTCTTCAGGGTTTCCTACTCCTTGGTTTAGTCAGAACTATCAATGTCAAGTGGCAATGGAGTTTGTGTGGTGGTGGGGGTAGGTTTTTTTGCCATTATTATTATTATTATTATTATGAATTCGTATATTGTATTGTCCTGTTTTTCTGAAGCTGCCCAGCTAGTAATAATAATATCATTCACAGGTGTGCATTTAATAATACTCCCTTCGATCCAAAATAAGTAATTTTTTTGATGTTTTCACACAGATTAAGAAACCTCCGATCCAAAATAAGTGATTTTTTGGATGTTTTCACACAGATTAAGAAATTCACTTTTTAGCATTAATTAGCAATGGAATTGACCATATTAACCTTTACTATCTCACATAAACACTCCTAACACATATTCCAACACTATTTACTCCAAGGACAATGTAGGAAAAAAATAATTAATTCATTCTTGAAATCTGAAAAAATCACTTATTTTGAACTACAAGAAAAAGGCCATAAAATCACTTATTTTGGACCGGATGGAGTAACGTGTGTGAAGTCACAAATACTCCCCTCGCGTTTGTTTGTTTGCTCCCTCACATGCAACATTGTACCCTTTCTGCTTTTTCTTACCAATTTGTATGACAACTGATGATCAGATTGAATGGTTTCCACTTCTCTCATGTTTGTACTTTCAACTTAATTTAATTTGAGTTTGTAGATTTATGTCAATTCTTGAACATAATACAAAGTAAATTTTAATTTGGGACAAGAGCAGATATCGCTATGTAGTGCACGAATGTGCATAATTTGGACACAAACCAGCGCTTTGCAACAACTTGATTTAGGTGAATGCTATACTTGGCAAATTTGTGCTTTCATTCCATAGGTTCTCAAAAGCAAAGAAACAAAGCACTTCAAAGAGTACTTGAGATTAGGGGTGTACATGGACCGGGTTGGTTCGGTTTCTATCAAAACCAAACCAAACCAATTATATCGGTTTGGATTGGTTCGGTTTTGTCGGGTTTTTCGAGTTTTCGGGTTTTTTTGTTACATGAATATTATTTCAATCTTACGTTATTAAAATTATAGATAAAGCTTTGATAAGTGAATATATGTTTAGTAAATATGGAAAAAATTGACAAACATATGATCTATTAAAATATTCTAATGGGAGAAATATTTTAGTAACACATGATAGTTATTTTCTTAGTCGTCTAACAATAATTTTTCGTTAATTTACGCTTTCTAAGGTTAATACATGAGGGGATTCCAAATATTTCTACTATTTTACTAAGAAAAA
>NW_017677475.1:0-2287 GCF_001879085.1 Nicotiana attenuata
GTCCACGACAAGAAGATCTTGAAAAGGGAGTTCAAGTCGGGTGACTTGGTCTTGCTCTTTAACTCTAGGCTCAAATTGTTTCCGGGCAAGCTAAAATCTAAATGGTCCGGCCCGTTCAAAATGGTAAACGTCTCCCCTTATGGAGCTGTGGAACTGGCATCGAAATATGGGTCCCGGACTTTCAAGGTAAATGGCCAACGCATCAAGCATTACCTGGGCACAGATGGAGAAAAACATTTGGTAGAGCAGCTGGCTTTAAAAGATGGTCCGTGTCCGACCATTGAGTGAATCCAAAGGAACATCAACTTCATCGTGCCGCGATGTTAAATCAAGCGCTTCATGGGGGGCAACCCATGTGTGGTAACACTCTTTTGTTCTTTGAATTTTTAATTTTTGATAGATAGATTTACTTGAGCGATTTAAAGTGCGTGTTAGAGTGCGGGGGGTTCAAAAGATCACAACACATGGTGGGACTGCATTAGCTGTGTGAAGATTGCTGCAAAAATGTGGTCGCATTCTAACTATGCGGACCGCATTTTGGTCGCACACCCAAGCAGTGAGTTTGGCTAAAATTGGTTGTTAGAATGCGATGGGGTTGTGCACTATGCGGACTGCATTTCACTTATGCGACCGCATTGTGCACCGCATTTCTGACTCTTCAGCATCTCATTTGAACCTACCGCATAACACATATGCGGTCGCATAGTGTGTTATGCAGTGCCCTACAAATCGCAAAGTCGACAGGTATGTGACCGCATTCTCTCATCTCTAACTCACTCAAAACAAACCAAAAACAAACAAAAAGTAAAAAAAACAAAAGAAACAAAGAAAAAGGGAAAAATACGAAACAAACAGGAAGCAGACAACGGAAGCTAACACACATGGCTAGGAATCGAATCATTCAAGCAACCAAATCTCATCTCTGTAGTGTGTGCACTAAGCCTCGCTGGTATGTACCCTCTTTCCCAATCTTCTTGTTCAAGATTCCTTGTTGTGTGCTCGTTGATTCTCGTTCATCCCGTTCTAAAAAAATGTGTGAGTGTATGTTGCTTTGTGTAGTTGTTTCTTTTCATAGCATAGTCATTTTTGGGTTGGAAACCTATCTGGGGTAATGGGTAGAAGCAAATAGGTCCGCCATTGTTGAGTTGATTGCTTGAATCTCGACGAAGGCATATGCGGCCCGCAAAGTCAAAATGCGGTCCGCATTTTGGCCGTAAAACTTAACCCTAGATCTTCTGATGAAGATGGTGAAATGCGGTAACTTTGCGATCGCATAATTGATATGCGGACCGCAAAGCTACCGCAGAGTGACACAGACCACCCAGTTAGGAGCCATGCATTTCGCGGTTGTTCTGCGACCGCATTCCCCACTTTGCGATGGAATCTGCGACCGTATTTTGTGATGTATGTTTTGGGCAAGTCAAATTCTGCGATGGATATGCGGTCCGCATAGTGGTTATGCGACCGCATAACCTACCGCAGACTGAGACCCTTTGAGACTAACAGATTTGCGACCATTCTGCGGTCCGTATTGTGGTTTTGCGACCGCAAATCATGTCGCATTTCGAGTTTTTTCCTTTAAATTCTTTTGTTTCTTCTTAGTGTTGCTAATGTTGTCACTCATACTTCATCATTGTGCAGATATGGCCCCAAAGAAACACTCAGCCTCTGCATCAAAAAGGGTTTCCTCCAGTCGCCAGGCATCACAAGCAAAACGTTCACGGACGGAAGAAAATGTGCCAAGCCCCTCCCAGTATGAAGAGGAGGAGGTCAGGCCCTCAGTTAATTTAGAGGCTGAAGAAAGAAGGAAACGTGGCGAAGACTTCCACCTCCGATTTGGGGTTGAGGGGTCCAGGGAACTATACAGAGAAGGGCTCACCAAGCGCAAAATCCTGGCCAAAAAACAATTGAGCTTGAACCGGCTGAAAGACCAGTACCCCCACATCCTGGAGAACATAAAAGCACGGAAATGGGAGTGCTTCATTGAGCCACCCACTGAGTACAATGAAACCCTCGTGCGGGAATTTTATGCATCATATGGAGCTTCTAGGACCGCGCACCACAAACGCAACAGAATCTTTGTTGACACTGTCCTTGTTCGGGGGCAGAGTGTGTTTTGCAACAGTGACGCCATAAATGAATTGTATATCCCTGGCTGGAGAGCGGGCACAGCTGAGTACGATGCTAAATTTGCAAATAGGGAGAATGAGCGTGGGTGGATTGCTTCGGTGATAGCAAAGGGGACCCCTGCTTGGATAAACCCTCGGCACAAGATATACAAGGAAGA
>NW_017677475.1:6108-9367 GCF_001879085.1 Nicotiana attenuata
TTTGCGAGCCGCAAAATAGACCGCAAACCAACCATGAAGGCTGCTGAATGAAGAATGTGCGATGAAAAATACGATCGCATTTCTACAATGCGGATCGCATAACATGAATGCGGTGAAGGCCTGGAAATTAGGGTTTCAATCTGCGATGAGGATGTCCAAAATACGGATCGCATGTGCTCTTTGCGATAGAAATACGGTCGCATATCTGACCTGAAAGGGCATTTTTGTCTGTTTTCTGTCCCGATTTTCAGTACACTATAAATAGATTTATTAGATTTTTGTGGGCTCATCTTGTCTAGTCTTTGAGCTACATTCCAAGACTTAAATATTCTTCACTTTTGAAAGCTTTTGGGTCAAGAATCTTTGCTTTGTAAGCTTTATGGCATTTATTATTCTCTTGTTTTTGTATTTTAGTATGAGTAGCTAACTTTAAATACTAAGGTTGTGGACCCTAAATGGGTGTTATGTTAATGGGTGTTTAACATTGAATATATATATATAATGGTTGGTTGATATTTATTTACTTCTCATTCTTCATTTATTGTTGGTGGTTGCAAACATTAATAAGTGCCATTAAATTCTTGCTTTGCTTGGGAAAGTGGGTTAGAATTTGGTAGAAGTAAATATCAAAGACTCAAGGCTTTAAACCTTGTTTAATAAAATCGCTTAGGAATAAGTGGGTTTTATTTGGCATAAATTGATTGTTCTTAATTGCAACTCTTTTACATTTGGAAAAATCATAAAGAGGAAATACTACCCAACTATTGGGAAATATTGGGTAGTCATTTAGGCATCATTTGCATATCAAAAAGGGCCTTCCATTAGAAATATATCATATTAACACCGATAGCATTACACTTCATTAAAGGGGACACAACCTTGGTTTCTTTAATCCAATTGCGTACACTCTCAATATTCCAACTAGTTGTTACTTCAAAACAAACTCAACTCATACTCTTGTTTCTATTAATTCACACTTTTGTCACCGTTAATTGGATAGAATTACGACTTTAGTCGAGCAACACACTATTCAAGTAACCTTTTCACACCTATTCCCTGTGGGATTCGACCCCAACCTTGTTGGGTTATTATATTTGACATCGACCGCCTTACACTATTTCTTAAAGTGTAATTTGAGCGTATCAAATTTTGGCGTCGTTGCCGAGGAATACGATTTTGAAATTACTATTTAGTGTGTGCTTTACTTTACGTCTTATTCTATTTCATCACTCTTCTCTTGCGTTGCTTGGTGTTGATAGGAAAACATGTCTAACTACGAGGAAGAAGTGGATGAAAACCCATTTGCAGATATAGGTGAGTACATTGAGGATACAAATGTTATTGTACCTCCGGTTGTTGGTGCCTCAACTTTCAAAGTGGAGCATGGTCTAATCCCAATGCTCAAAGCGGAGGGGTTTTTCAGGAATTCTACCGATGATGATCCAACACAACACCCTTAGGATCTTCTTGGGAGTATGTGCTATGCATAAGCAGAACAATGTCTCAGATGATGCCCTAAGGTTGAGGGTCTTCAAGTACTCACTAGCTGGAGACGCAAGGAAGTGACTTCAAAACTTGCCACCAAATTCCATCCGGTCTTGGCCTGAAGAGCAAGAAGTCTGAGCTTCGAGATAAGATTTTCTTCTTCAAGCAACAACCAGGGGAACACTTACATGAGGCATGGGATCGATTCAAATTATATTTGGTGAGGTCTCCCAATCATGGTTTTCAAGATTCCATCTTACTAGAGAAATTTTATATGGGCTTGGATCCTATGAACCAAGCTATAGCGAAGAATGCGGCGGACGGACCTTTTATGGACAAATCATTTGCAAGAGTTACGCAAATACTTGACAAGATGGCAAAACATAATCAAGCTTGGCATTCTGAGGATACTTCAGGCGGAATTGCATATGGTTCTCCTTCCCTGACCAACTTGATCAAGAAGAATTAAGAGAGGGACCAAATAATTGCAGGGCTGGCCACAAACGTAAATGTGTTGACGAAAATGCTCACGGAAAATCAAACAAAAAAGGTGAATGTAGTGGAGGAGGTGCAACCCATCTCCAATGAAGAGTTTGAAGAAGCAAACTACATCAACAACCCTCAAGGAGGGTATCAAAGACAACACTATCAGGGTCAGGGGTGATAAGTTAGGATTTTCACCATGATTTATACCCCTACTTGCTATTGCTTTTGTAAAAATTGCTACAAAATAGTCCTAAAATGCTTACAAGTTGTGCTTGATTGCAGGTTTGAGCGACAAGGTCAAAAATGTCAAAGATCGGCTCAGAACGGAGTGAAACCTGCTCAAGTGTCAAAGGCCAAGTGAAGTTGAGGAACAGGAAGACCTAGCGCAGACCGCACTGATATGCCACTCGGCCGCGCTAGGAGATTCAGAGAATGGGTAATTGCTGTTGCAAGCCACGCGGCCGCGCTCCTTTGCTGCGCGGTCCGCGCCAGTAAGGTTCAGAAACCCACAAGTGCAAGCTAAAAGCCCACACGGCCGCGCTACATATCAGTGTGATCCGCGTGGATGAGAATTAGAGAGCTGGTAATTTGGCCAAGTCAAGCCACGCGGCCGGGGTACATTTTTGCACGGTCCGTGGTCCCCAACTTTAGAGACGAGATTTAGGAGTCCAAAGAGCTGACGCAACCGCGCTACCTTTTTGCGCGGTCCGCATTGACCCCGCGGGGGTATTTTTGTCAAAGTTTTTCAACCACTATAAATAGATCTTTTTTCCATTTTTAGGTCAAGTTTTGTATCAGATATCAAGCTGCGCTCGTGAGAACTGAAGTTTTAGCCTATTTTGACATTTTAACATTAATTTCTCAATAGATTCTTGTAGTTTCTCATCAGTAATTAATTATTATGTTTAATTCTTCTTCTAATTCTTCTGTTTCTTCTTTAATTATGTCTAGCTAAACCCATTAGCTAGGGTTGTGGCTCAAGCCTAGTGTGGGTAATTGATGGGTGTTGCCATCTAAGGTTAGGATGATATTGGGTGTTTGCTATTTGGGTTAATTTTAGGTTTTAATTAAGAATTGGTGGTTGCAAACACTGATTCTAGCTTTGTGGGTTTAACTCTTCTTGAGAAAGAGAGTCCATGACCCCAAAATTGACCCAACAAGGAATTAGGATGGACCCATGAGAAATGGTAGTCCCAATTAACGGGTTAAATCTCGAGAGAGTAATCACCCTACTTGAACCCTAGTTGCTTGGTCTAATTGGCCTACCCAATTGGTCTCGAGAGAGTCA
>NW_017677475.1:13236-30081 GCF_001879085.1 Nicotiana attenuata
CTTAGAGATAGTGGATCGGGAGGGAAGTGTAGAACCAAGTTGCGGACCATTTGTCCCTGCTAGAGGAAGAAGGGAGGACCATATGACAGTCTCGTGATAAATGATTTCATTCCCCGACGGAGCAACTTCTCTCAGTGTCAATGAGTGACATGCCATGGTTTGCGGACATCGCCAACTTCATTGTGACTGGAACTGCCCCGTCCGAGCTCTCTTCCAACCAAAAGAAGGAAAACTCAAACGGGTAGAGTTTGGATTTTTTATTGGGATGATCCGTACTTGTTCAAAATTTGCACCGAGTGGAGTAATAAGAAGATGTGTCCCGGAAGGTGAACAGGTGAGCATATTGGAGGCTTGTCACTCCTCTCCCTATGGTGGCCATCACGGAGGGGTGAGGACGGCTTCAAAGGTTTTGAGTTGCGATTTCTATTGGCCAATGTTGTTTAAAGATGCTAGTGATTTGGTGAAGAGATGTGATGCATGCCAAAGGGCCGGCGGAATTTCAAAAAGGGATGAGATGTCGCTCAACACGATTCTCGAGGTAGATATTTTTTATGTTTGGGGCATCGATTTCATGGGTCTGTTCGTGAGCTCTTGTGGTAACACTTATATTCTCGTGGCGGTGGATTATGTCTCAAAGTGGGTGGAAGCTGTGGCTTTACCCAACAATGAAGCCCGAAGTGTAGTAGCATTCTTGAAAAAGAATATCTTCACAAGGTTTGGTACCCCTCGTGCTATCATTAGTGATGGGGGGTCTCACTTTTGCAACAAGGCTTTTGATTCATTACTTGCTAAGTATGGTGTAACTCACAAAGTGATCACTCCCTATCATCCTCAAGCCAATGGTCAAGTGGAAGTGTCCAACCGAGAAATAAGAGTATCTTGTACCAAGACGGTAAATGCTAATAGGACCGATTGGTCGAAGAAATTGGATGATGCTCTTTGGGCTTATCGAACGGCTTACAAGACCCCAATTGGTATGTCTCCGTATCGCTTGGTGTTTGGTAAAGCTTGTCATCTCCCGGTGGAATTGGAACACAAGGCTATGTGGGCTTTGAGAAAGTTGAACTTGGAATGGGATGTTGCCGCAAATCTCCGGGTTGAGCAATTAAATGAGCTTGATGAGTTTAGATTTTATGCCTACTCCAGCTCGTCTTTGTATAAGGACAAGACGAAGTACCTTCATGACAAATATGCTCAGGGAAAGGAATTTAAGGTTGGTGATATGGTTCTTCTTTTCAACTCCCGGTTGAGGTTATTTCCCGGGAAGCTCAAGTCTAAGTGGAGTGGCCCTTTTGAAGTGGTATTTGTGACTCCTTTTGGTGCTCTTGATCTCAAAAACAAGAATGGTGAAGTATTCCGGGTCAATGGGCATCGTGTGAAGCATTACTTGGGGAAGTTTGATGACAGCCACATGGTGGCACTCCTTCATTTGAAATGATGAGATGGTAACATGCATCGTGCCGCAACGTTAAATCAGCGCTTCTTGGGAGGCAACCCATGTCTTTTTCTATTTCTTTGATTTTCTTTGTAGACTAGGATTTTTGAGCTAATGGTTTGTGAGATGTTGCAGGGATAATGTTGAAGCAGTGCAAAACAAAAGTACAAAATAATAGGTCTCTGAAGTTTGCCAACGCGGCCGCGCTACATATCAGTGCGGTCCGCGCTGGCATGTGCAAAGGTATCTAAGTCTCTGAAGTTACCAGCGCGGCCGCATAGCACTTTTTTGCGGTCCCCACAAGCAGGACCAATATCTCAGGCTCTCTGAAGTTTCCCACGCGGCCGCGTCGCATAACAGTGCGGTCCGCGTGGGCAGCTTGATTCATTGCAGATGGATACAAACACAGCACGGTCCGCGGCCACTTTTGCGCGACCGCACTGGTAGGTAAGTTAGGGGGCCCCACTGTTTTCTATAAATAGAGACCCAAGGCCTCACTTTACCCATTTCGCACTTTGACATCCTGAGCCCTTTTCTACTGCTCATCACTGTGATCAATACGTGTGTGTTTGCATCAGTGTCTTCATTCTTCATAATTCCTGGTAACATTTCTTACAAATTTTATTAATTAGTATTTATTTTTTACTTTTTGTTTGCTTCCAGTAGTATAGTTTCTTCTTTCTTCCCACTTTTCTTAGGTTAATGATTAGGGTAGTTTTCTTGTTAGTTTTGACTGTTGAGCATGACTTTCTATATGGATAATTGAGTAGGGACAAGGACCCAAAATCTTGAACAAAAATGGACAAAATTGTCAAACCCTAACTCAATCCCTGACCATAGTTGAACACGGACGCGTGACATTTTTGCGCGGTCCGCGTATGTTTTTCTGTGAGCTTAACCTTTTACTAGCGCGGCCGCGTCGCATTTTTGCGCGGTCCGCGCTGGCCCAACGCGGCCGCGGTCCATATCAGTGCGGACCGCATTGGGGAGATTCAGAGAAGTGTTATTGGAGACATATGCTACGCGCGACCGTGTGACTGTTTTGCACGGTCCGCGCTCCTATGTTCTGTTGTGCCCTGTTTCCGTTTCATGCAATTAACTGAGTCCTCCTCGTGTGTTATTCATCTATTTCACTGCATGTACTTAAACTAACAATGTTAGATGTGTGTTTTTGCAGATCATGGTTAAACAAAGAGGAGGTAAACAAGTGAACAACTAGGGAGAGGTGGTGCCTCCCGTTGGGGTAAAGGAAAGAAAGTAGCAAAACTCACTCCCCAGGCTAGGGAGAACATCAAAAAGACCCGAAAACTAATAAAGGAAGCTGACAGAGCTGCCTCTCATTCTTCGGGGAGTGAGTATGCACCCTCCCAGAGCATCTCCTCAGAGTCGGCTCCCACTTACATAACTGACCCACTCCAATTACATGACACTCCTCCACCTTCACCCTCACCCAAAAGACCAGTCAACGTAGTCTCGGATTCGTCTGATGAGTCCGTAGCAGGTAGTGGTGAACAATACTCCACCTCCCCCACAGCCTCATTATCTGGGGAGAGTGCAGGATATGGTGAGGGAGGTGAGCCTCAAGTCGGGGGAGTTGAACGAACCAGAAATCCTGAAGCTTGGGCAGACAAATTTGTTAGTGAGTTGGCATTCCATAAATTTAGAGAGTGGTGGCCCTTGAGGAAGTTGATCCCGGAGAGAACATTCATTGACAAAGACCTTTTACCCCTCAACCCGAACGTGCAAAAGCAGTTCCGAACTAGATATGGCTGGGACTTCTTCAAGGAAAGATGTATTGATGCCAATGAACATATGGTGAAAGAGTTTTACTGCAATGTTTCTCACATAGTCAAAGATACGAAGGTGACGAAGGTGAGAGATAAAATGGTGGTGTTTGATGGGAAGTCCTTGAATGACTACTTGGGGTTCAAGGAGGAGGATGAGTCGCAGTACTTAGCTAAGCTGGCAATGGGTGAGGAAGTGCGTCCTTGGTTGGCCGAATACTTGGCAGCCCCAGGCACTGTTCCAAAATGGTTGACAGCGGGAGAGAAGATTTTAAGGAACACATTCAACTTTGAAGCTAAAGGATGGTTGACCTTTGTTTGTAGTAGGCTTGACCCTTCTACCCATGATCATACCGTCCCACTTGCCCGGGCTGTTCTTGTGGCATCCATCATGGCCGGGTTTTCAATCAATGTGGGCAATATCATCTCGAGGGTGATTTTTGCTGTAGGACAGGAGACGACCACAAACTACCTCTTCCCCAACACCCTGTCTATGTACTTTAGGGATCTGAAGGTCAAGAGGAAACGTTTTGATGTCACAACCAAGCCGATGGCCCCTACTCATGGTATAGCCTGTTGGGTTCGGACAACCCAAAGTCAAAGAACTACCAACCACCCACCTCTGCCCCAACTAGCCAGTCCGAGGAGCCAGTTGCGGTAGAGCCTTCTACCGGCCATCCACCACTCCTGCTATTACTACCAGTGAGCCCTTGCCCCCAGGTACTTTACTTCAGCTGACCCAGCAGTCCCATCATCAAAGACTCATCCGTTCACAGCCCACCAGTTGAGTCAGTCATTAGCCAGTTTGAACAACTGGATGTCAGCTGCGACATCCAAGTTGTCCACCTTGGCTACTTCAATTGAGGCCCAGTCAACACCGGTCTCTGTTCAGATTCCTCCATCTATTGAGGCTACATTGCAAAAGCTCCTGTCCAACCAGGAGAAAATTTTGGAGACTCAAGCCACCTTGACTAAGGCGGTAGATTCACATGGCAAAGCTTTTAAGGAGCTTGCCAAGGAGCACAAAAAGATGAGAAAGTCAAGGGCGTCTAGGGAGTCGGTGAAGAAGCATAGAGCGGACGTGGACAAGCTATTGGCAGACCAGATGCCTTTAGACTTGCTATTTGGGGATCCAGCCCTAGATCCAGTAGTATCTCAGCCACAGCAGGAGGAGGAGCCTAGGCATCCAAAGAAGAAGAGGAAGCTTCCTAGCACAGAGGGTGCAGTGATCGAGATATCACAGGTTCAAGAGGGTCCCTCCAGTGTTGCACGTGATATTCAGCCGGTGCATGACCCGGCCCCTGTCCCAGCAGCAGAGCAGCAGCAAGCTGGGAGCCAGTCTGAGGTTCCCGCCCATACAGAGGACCAGGGGACCACTGAGGAGCCCATGCAGACGGATCAGGCTTAGGGAGCCCTTCTATATCCTTTGATATTATTTTGTGCTTATTTGTGTAGTTGGCATTGGGGACAATGCCAGCTCTTATTCGTGGGGGTGCGCCCTTTGGATTTGGATTATCTGGATGACTGTACATATTGGATTCTTATTTTACGTTTTGTTGCTCTGATTTTCTAGTTGGTCTGTATATAACTTCACATTTTAGCTACTTTTCTCGTACTTTTTATTTTGGTCTGTATATAAAGTACTTTTGGTACATATTTATCCCTCATTGGATATTCTACTCCCCTATTGTACATATTCATTCGATTTTTCTATTTTCGCAAATATTTTTGTTTTTAGCTTAGTAGATAGGCTCGTAGCCTTTTGTTTTGTTTTTGGCGTTTTCAATAAGCCCTTGGTTTTCTTAATGCCACGGTTCTTTCCAAGGGTAGAGTATAGTGTGAACCGGGTGGCTCTTCCCGATGACAGATGGAGTGACTACCTTCTTAAGGGTTTGAGTCTGTTTCTTTGATTTTTCTTTTGTCTTTTGATATTTCGTTGTTAAGGGTACCTCAGGCAAAGCTTCACTTGGGCCTAACACAATTGCCTTTGATCCCATGGTCAAAGACATAATGTTGTGTTTAGGGTATGGTGAAAGTCGTGGCCTTGAGACTCTTGTGTTGACCAAACAATCATCATGTGGTCTTCTTGGACCATTGTGCACTTGAATCATAACGGAGGTCGTTGTGGGACCTCGACTTGATGTCTTTAGCAATCCCCTAGCATGTGTGGTGAGAAATTGAATTGTGAGTCCAAGTCCCGAGCCAAGGGTCTAGAACTTGCCCTGAATTTTTGTTGAGGCGAAATCCTAGATGAAATTAGACTTGAGAAGTGATTATAGGCTCTCCTTGATCCAAATGTTAAGCTGAACAAATCCACAGCCTACCAAAAAGATGATCCCTAGTTAACCCTTTTGAGCCTTAAACCTTTTTCTTTCAAGAACCAATGCTACAAGCCTATACCCGTTCTAAATGATTACCCTCTCATGGCACCCAAATCATCCCTTGAGTAATGGCAATTGTATAAGTTTGGGGGGGGGGAGAAAAGAAAGGAAATAAAGTGGTAGAATGGTACAAGAGCAAAAGAAAAAGGGAAGGCAATGAATAAAAGCAAAAAAAATACAAAAAGAAAGTTCAAAGTGAACAAGAATAAAAAGGGGAATCAAAGGAAACAAAAGTGAAAAGAAAAAGGTGTGGAAAAAGTAGAAAAGGAGAAATGTTTTGAATTGGATAACAAAGAGTGACAATGTGTCCCTCTAACCCCTTGAAAAGAAGTGAAATGCTCAATGAGTCAAGAAAGTGTGCCAAAGTGAATCAAAGGAAATGCTTAAGGGAAGATTGAACCTGTTTGAACTAAAACATGTCCTATCCTTACTCAAAAGCCTTCACAATGACTGCACAAAAGCCCTATATGATGTTGAGTTGAAGGAAACCTACATTAGTGGATACTTACATAAGGGGCAAACATATGGTACCTAGAGCCGGACTTGAGACCTTCTTTCTGAGAGATGAGTGAAAATCCATCAACCTCGGTTTGTGTGTCAATACTCTAAAAGGTGAGGTTCGCTTAGGGAAAGTTGAAGATGTGTGAGTTTGGGTTCCACAATGACCAAAGTAATTGAGATAAGCTCTTTGATGAAATGTGTCAACCCTTGATGCTCTTGTGTCACACTTGATCCATAGTTTTCAAAGTTTAAAATGTGTTAATGATGCATTCGTATTGAGGGAAATTGTTAGTCCCAATTGATGCTTGTTGAGGTTACTTTAGGATAGCTGGAATCACTTGGATGTTCCTTTATGGGGTGGGTTTTATTTTGTTTGCTTGACGACAAGCAAAGGTTTAAGTTTGGGGGAGTTGATAAGTTAGGATTTTTACCATGATTTATACCCCTACTTGCTATTGCTTTTGTACAAATTGCTACAAAATAGTCCTAAAATGCTTACAAGTTGTGCTTGATTGCAGGTTTGAGCGACAAGGTGACAAATGTCAAAGATCGTCTTAGAACGGAGTGAAACCTGCTCAAGTGTCAAAGGCCAAGTGAAGTTGAGGAACAAGAAGACCTAGCACGGACCGCACTGATATGCCATGCGGCCGCGCTAGGAGATTCAGAGAATGGGTAATTGTTGTTGCAAGCCACGCGGCCGCGCTCCTTTGCTGCGCGGTCCGTGCCAGTAAGGTTCAGAAACCCACAAGTGCAAGCTAAAAGCCCACGCGGCCGCGCTACATATCAGTGCGGTCCGCGTGGATGAGAATCAGAGAGCTGGTAATTTGGCCAAGTCAAGCCACGCGGCCGCGCTACATTTCTGCGCGGTCCGCGGTCCCCAACTTCAGAGACGAGATTTAGGAGTCCAAAGAGCTGACGCGACCGTGCTACCTTTTTGCGTGGTCCGCGCTGACCCCGCAGGGGTATTTTTGTCCAAGTTTTTCAGCCACTATAAATAGATCTTTTTTTCATTTTTAGGTCAAGTTTTGTATCAGATATCAAGCTGCGCTCGTGAGAACTGAAGTTTTAGCCTATTTTGACATTTTAACATTAATTTCTCAATAGATTCTTGTAGTTTCTCATTAGTAATTAATTATTATGTTTAATTCTTCTTCTGATTCTTCTGTTTCTTCTTTAATTATATCTAGCTAAACCCATTAGCTAGGGTTGTGGCTCAACCCTAGTGTGGGTAATTAATGGGTGTTGCCATCTAAGGTTAGGATGATATTGGGTGTTTGCTATTTGGGTTAATTTTAGGTTTTAATTGAGAATTGGTGGTTGCAAACACTGATTCTAGCTTTGTAGGTTTAACTCTTCTTGAGAAAGAGAGTCCATGACCCCAAAATTGACCCAACAAGGAATTGGGATGGACCCATGAGAAATGGTAGTCCCAATTAACGGGTTAAATCTCGAGAGAGTAATCACCCTACTTGAACCCTAGTTGCTTGGTCTAATATGCCTACCCAATTGGTCTCAAGAGAGTCAACTGGGCAAAATCACTCTCTCTATCGAGAGGTGTGAGAGTGGGTACAATTGTGCAACGGTTATAGCATAAGCCCCAAATATATCAACTTATCCTTAGTATCATCTACCCGTTGGTTAGCCACCTAGGTAATGCCACGACCCTAGTGCCTTTCTCTATATTAATTACAACTTAGCAATATCTCCATAGCATAATTTAGCTTCAAATATTAGTCTTAAAGTAGAAGATATAAAAATCAAAACCAAAAATGTTAGAAGTGATATTAGAAGCACAACCACAATTTTAGACTAAGCAGATAATACAACTCCCCCTCTAGCTCCCTGTGGAAAATCGATCCCGTTCCACTATCGGGTAAAAGCTATTGCAACCCGCTCTTCCTACCTTAGTGTAGTGTTGAGTCGGCAGTGATCAAGGGGTAGCAAAGTCAATGGAGGCCGAACCCGCAAGGGCAAGGCAACCAACAATGGCAATATGACCAAGGTGGCTCAATCCAAGGGAATTGGAACAACAACAACTTTTCTAACCGGAGTTCAAACCCCTATGTTCCTCGAAAGGGTCAATATTCAAGCCAAGGTTCTTCTAGTGACTCTAAGTTGGAAGCTATGCTTGAGCGAGTGTTGCAAAATCAAGAAAAATCCGATACTTCAACGAGGAACATGACCGAGGTTGTTGGATCTCATACCGCCTCCATCCAAAAATTGGAGATGAAAATGAGAGACCTCTCCAAAGAGCAAAATCCAAAACAAAAGGGAACACTCCCTAGTGACACGATTGCAAATCCAAGGGGTAGTAGGAGTGGCCCAACTTCTCACATCATGGCGATCACTACTAGGAGTGGGAAGGTGCTACATGGAGAGGGTGAACAAACGGTTGAAGTAGAAGAGTCCGAACAAAGGGTTGAGGTTGAAGAGCCAAGTGTTGTCGAGGTTGAAAGATTCCAGAGGAGTTGAAAGTGCAAAAAAAGAACCGGAAAGAGGTGAGGGAAAAGGTAAAAGAGACACCAAAAGCTCTTCCACCTATTCTTAGACCTCCTCCCCCATTTCCTCAGAGGCTCGCGAAAAATATTGATGATAGCAAACTTGAAAAATTTTACGACATTCTCAAGCAATTAACAGTGAATATCCCATTTGTGGAAGCTTTTCAAGAGATGCCGGGGTTTGCTAAATATTTAAAGGATTTAATCACCAAAAAGAAGACCACAAAGAATGAGGTAGTAAACATGACTCGCCGGGTTAGCTCTATTATTGCCACAACCAACGTCCAAAAGAAAGAAGACCCGGGAGCTTTCACCATCCTTGTACCATCAGGGCCCGTGACTTTGCAAGAGCCCTATGTGATAATGGGGCTAGCATCAACTTAATGCCTCTTTCCATCTATAAGCAAGTGGGGTTAGGTATGCCAAGACCCACTAGTATTAGATTGCAAACGGCAGATCGGTCAATCAAACGCCCGGTGGGAATTGTTGACGATGTACTTGTAAAAGTGGGAAGTTTCATTTGCCCGTCGATTTTGTAATTCTTGATTGTGCGGTTGACAAAGAAATCCCTATCATTTTGGGAAGACCATTCCTAGCCACGGGAAGAGCACTCATGGATTCGGAAAGAAACGAAATCAAATTCCGAGTAAATGATGAGAAGTCACATTCCAAGAAAGCAAGGACATGAAACTACCCCATAAGTATGAGAACATCTCAGTGATAGATGTTGTTGATGAAATAGAGGTGCCGTCGAAATAAAAATGGAAGAACAATGCCTCGATGAGGCATTAGCGGCTATTTTGGTGAACTTTGATGGAGAAGATATGGAAGGATACATGGAATCGGTGAATGCATTGGAGGGGCTCGGATCATACACTTATGCTCCGGCCAAGCTCTCTCTCGACTTGGAGAATAGAGCCACTCCGCCCGCAAAGCCTTCTATTGTCGAGCCACCACAACTAGAGCTCAAACCGCTCCCCCACACTTGAGGTATAAATTCCTTGGCTCCAATGATACTTTACCCGTAATCGTTTCTTCTTTGTTAAATAATGTGAAGGTGGAACAATTGTTGGAAGTCTTGAAGGAGCATAGGCAATCGATTGGATGGACAATTGCGGACATCCGAGGGATTCCCGCGGGAATTTGTGAACACAAGATCCAATGTGAGGGTGACACGAAACCAAGTGTGGAACATCAACGACGGTTGAACCCGTCAATGCAAGAGGTGATAAAGAAAGAAATCATCAAGTGGTTGGATGCCGGGGTTGTCTAACCTATTGCCGATAGTTCTTGGGTGAGCCCGGTGCAATGTGTACCGAAAAAGGGAGGCATGACCGTAATTGAAAATGATAAAAATGAGCTCATCCCAACAAGAACGGTGACCGGTTGGAGGGTGTGTATGGATTATCGGAAGCTCAACAGTGCCACATGCAAAGACCATTTCCCTATGCCTTTTATTGATCAAATGCTTGATCGGCTAGCGGGAAGGTCATTCTATTGTTTCCTTGACGGATATTCCGGCTACAACCAAATCAACATCGCATTGGAATATCAAGAGAAAACGACATTCACTTGTCCCTATGGAACTTTTGCCTTTAGTCGGATGCCATTTGGTTTTGCAATGCTCCGGCCACTTTTCAAAGATGCATGATGTCCATTTTCTCCGACATGGTGGAGGATTTTCTAGAGGTCTTCATGGATGACTTCTCAGTAGTAGGTGACTCTTTTGAGCATTGTCTTAACAATCTTAGACAAGTGCTTAAGAGATGTGAGGAAACCAACCTTGTGCTAAACTGGGAGAAATGCCATTTCATGGTGGATGAAGGCATCATATTGGGGCATAAAATTTCAAAACATGGCATTGAGGTTGACCGGGCTAAAATCGAGATTATTTCCAAGCTTCCTCCACCTACTTCCGTCAAAGGTGTTCGAAGTTTCTTAGGGCATGCCGGATTTTATAGGCGGTTCATCAAGGATTTTTCCAAAATTGCAAATCCAATGTGCAAACTCCTTGACAAAGACGCCAAATTTGTGTTTGATGAGAAATGCGTCAATGCTTTTGAGGAATTGAAGAAAAGGCTCACCACGGCACCTATTATTGTCACACCTGATTGGTCTCTTCCTTTCGAGCTCATGTGTGACGCTAGTGGTGTAGCTATTGGAGCAATGCTTGGCCAACGTCACAACAAGGTTCTCCACCCGGTCTATTGTGCAAGCAAAACACTCAATGGGGTGTAAATGAATTACACGGTGACTGAGCAAGAGCTTCTTGCCATTGTTTATGCCTTTGAGAAGTTCCGGGCTTATTTGTTGGGATCCAAGGTGATAGTGTACACGGATCATGCTGCTCTTCGCTACCTTATGGCAAAGAAGGATGCAAAGCCACGGTTGATTCGATGGGTTTTATTATTGCAAGAGTTTGACTTCAAGGTCAAGGATCGCAAGGGAACTCAAAATCAAGTGGCGGATCACTTATCAAGGCTTGAGGAAGCAGGGAGACCAAAGGGAGATCTTGAGATCAATGATGCATTCCCGGATGAACACATCTTGGCACTATCTAGCACTTTTGCTCCTTGGTATGCCGATATTGCTAACTATTTGGTGAGTGACCTTATTCCGGAGGGTTTGGAGTCCTATCAAAAGAAGAAGTTCTTGAGAGATTGTCGGCAATATTATTGGGAAGAGCCATACTTGTTCCGTGTTTGTGCCGACAACATCATCCGAAGATGTGTTCCAGAAGAAGAAATTATGCCTATTCTAAAAGCATGCCATGACTCGCCGGTTGGGGGTCATCATGGGGGAAATCGAACGGCGGCCAAGGTACTTGAATGTGGTTACTATTGGCCGACAATCTATCATGATGCCAATCAAATGGTCAAGGCTTGTGACCAATGTCAAAGGCAAGGATCAATCTCCAAGAGGCATGAAATGCCTATGAACTTTGTGATGGAGATAGAAATCTTCGATGTGTGGGGAATTGACTTTATGGGTCCATTTGTGAGCTCTTGTGGGATGAAATACATCTTGGTAGCTGTGGACTATGTTTCTAGATGGGTTGAAGCAATTGCTTTGCCCAACAATGAAGCAAGAAGTGTGACTGCATTCTTGAAGAAAAATATATTCACTCGGTTTGGCACTCCTAGGGCCATTCTTAGTGATGGTGGGTCTCATTTTTGTAACAAGGCTTTTACGGGGCTACTAGAAAAGTATAGCGTCAAGCACAAGGTGGCCACACCTTATCATCCCCAATGTAGTGGTCAAGTTGAGGTTTCTTATCGGGAGATCAAGAGCATTCTAGCAAAAACTATTAATGCAAACAGGACAGACTAGTCGACGAAGCTAGATGACGCATTGTGGGCATACCGCACAGCGTACAAGACTCCTATTGGTATGTCTCCATATCGGTTAGTCTTCGAAAAAGCTTGTCATCTACCTGTAGAATTGGAACACAAAGCCATATGGGCTCTGAAAAGGTTGAACTTGGATTGGGCTGAAGCTGCAAATTTGAGGTTGACACAACTTAATGAAATGGAGGAATTCCGTTTCCATGCATATGAAAGTGCAGTTGTGTATATGGAAAGGATGAAGTTCGTCCACGACAAGAAGATCTTGAAAAGGGAGTTCAAGTCGGGTGACTTGGTCTTGTTCTTTAACTCCAGGCTCAAATTGTTTCCGGGCAAGCTAAAATCCAAATGGTCTGGTCCGTTCAAAGTGGTGAACGTCTCTCCTTATGGAGATGTGGAACTGGCATCGGAAGATGGGTCCCGGACTTTCAAGGTAAATGGCCAACGCATCAAGCATTACCTGGGCTCAGATGGAGAAAAACATTTGGTGGAGCAGCTGGCTTTAAAAGATGGTCCGTGTCTGACCATTGAGTGAATCCAAAGCAACATAAACTTCGTTGTGCCGCGACGTTAAATCAAGCGCTTCATGGGAGGCAACCCATGTGTGGTAACACTCTTTTGTTGTTTGAATTTTTAATTTTTGATAGATAGATTTACTTGAGCAATTTAAAGTGTGTGTTAGAGTGCAGGGGGTTCAAAAGATCACAACACATGGTGGGACTGCATGAGAAAGGTAAGAAAAATAGCTGTGTGAAGTTTGCTGCAAAAATGCGGTCGCATTTTAACTATGCGGACCGCATTTTGGTCGCACACCCAAGCAGTGAGTTTGGCTAAAATTGGTTGTCAGGATGCGATGGGGTTGTGCACTATGCAGACCGCATTTCACTTATGCGACCGCATTGTGCACCGCATTTCTGACTCTTCAGCATCTCATTTCAACCTACCGCATAACACATATGCGGTCGCATAGTGTGTTATGCGGTGCCCTACAAATCACAAAGTCGACAGGTATGTGGCCGCATTCTCTCATCTCTAACTCACTCAAAACAAAACAAAAACAAAAAAAAAGTAAAAAAAACGAACAGGGAAGCAAACAACGGGGGCTAACACACACGGCTAGGAATCGAATCGTTCAAGAGACCAAATCTCATCTCTGTGGTGTGTACACTAAGCCTCGCTGGTATGTACCCTTTTCCCAATCTTCTTGTTCAAGATTCTTGTTGTGTGCTCGTTGATTCTCGTGCGTACCGTTCTAAAAAAATGTGATTATATGTTGCTTTGTGTAGTTATTTTTTCGTAGCATAGTCGTTTCTGGGTTGGAAACTATCTGGGGTAATGGGTAGAAGGAAATAGGACCACCATTGTTGAGATGGTGGTTTGGATCTTGAAGACGAAGGCATTTGCGGCCCGCAAAGTCAAAATGCGGTCCGCATTTTGGCCGCAAAACTTAACCCTAGATCTTCTGATGAAGATGGTGAAATACGGTCACTTTGCGGTCGCATAATTGATATGTGGACCGCAAAACTACTGCAGAGTGCCACAGACCACCCAGTTAGGAGCCATGCATTTTGCGGTTGTTCTGCGATCGCATTCCCCACTTTGCGGTGGAGTCTGCGATCGCATTTTGTGATGTATGTTATGGGTAAGTCAATTCTGCGATGGCTATGCGGTTCGCATAGTGGTTATGCGACCACATAACCCACCGCAGACTGAGACCCACTGAGACTAACAGATTTGCGACGATTCTGCGGTCCACATCGTGGTTTTGCAACCGCAAATGATGTCGCATTTCGAGTTTTTCCTTTAAATTCTTTTGTTCTTTCTCAGTATTGCTAATGTTGTCACTCATACTTCACCATTGTGCAGATATGGCTCCAAAGAAACACTCATCCTCTGCATCAAAAAGGGCTTCCTCCAGTCGCCAGGCATCACAAGCAAAACATTCACGGACGGAAGAAAATGTTGCCAAGCCCCTCCCAATGTGAAGAGGAGGAGGTCAGGCCCTTAGTTAATTTGGAGGCTGAAGAAAGAAGGAAACGTGGAGAAGACTTCCACCTCCGATTTGGGGTTGAGGGGTCCAGGAAACTATACAGAGAAGGGCTCACCAAGCGCAAAATCCTGGCCGAAAAACAATTAAGCTTGAACGGACTGAAAGACCAGTACCCCCACATCTTGGAGAACATAAAAGCAAGGAGATGGGAGTGCTTCACTGAGCCACCCACTGAGTACAATGAAACCCTTGTGCGGAAATTCTATGCATCATATGGAGCCTCTAGGACAGCGCACCACAAACGCAATAGAATTTTTGTTGATACTGTCCTAGTTCGGGAGAAGAGTGTGTTTTGAAACAGTGAAGCCATAAATGAATTGTACTTCCCTGGCTGGAGCGCAGGAACTGCTGAATACAATGCTAAATTTGCGAATAGGGAGAATGAGCGTGGGTGGATTGCTTCGGTGATACGAAGGGACCCCTGCTTGGATAAACCCTCGGCACAAGATATACAAGGAAGATCTCACGAGAGAGGGACGCTACTGGCTCAGTTTCGTTACTTCTCGATTGGTACCAACTCGGAATGAGACTGAAATAGCCATTGAGAAGGCTCTTCTCATTGCATGTATCATGACGGGTATCAAGATAGATGTTGGAGCTCTGATTTTCCAAGAAATAGGGATCCGGGCAAAGCAGCAGGCCACTTCACTCCCTTTCCCTTGCCTGATCACAGCTCTCTGTAAAGCTGTAAAAGTTCCTCTCATGCCACACTATGACAAAACCGGGAAGGACACGAGGGACATTGATATCACTCGTATTACTGATGCTGCTGTCCCACCACAGGTTCAGATTCAAGATCCACTTACTGTAGAGCCTTCCGACCCACAGACTTCGTTGACTCCTCAGGTCACAGTGGCATCCATTTCTACTTCTGAGCCTGCCTCTCAGTCCACCACTGTTCAGCCTTCTGTTTCCATTCCAGCCGTCTCGAAGCTTGGTCTCCTAGCTCAGCATGCCAATGCCAAGGTAGACCAACTCTTGAAGACCTTGCCCAATCTCATCAAACAAGCCCTGACTCCTATGCAATCTCAGTGACAGCTCTCCAAAAACAACAATTAGTGTATGGGGATCGTTTGTAGCAACTTGAGTTGAGGGTGGAGAAGATAGAGCGGGGTGACGTTAGTGGGCTGCTTGGCCTCAAGGAGGAGGTTGCTTCTATGAAGACCGAGCTCCACAAGATGCAGAACTTGGAGTTCGATCTATCATCCCTCCTCCCCACAGATGGTGATCAGGTTACAGGCACAGCAGCTCTGGACTTGGGCCTTGACTTCTCTACACTTATGACTGATATTGCCCCTCCTACAGCCGGGACTTCCCAGCCTCCAGCTCCTCCTGTACGCATTGACCTTCTTGATGAGGAGATTTTCGGACAATCTACTGAGTCTGAGGATGAGGAGGCAGATGAGGGTGAGGAGGAGGAAAGTTCATGGTCCTCGGAGGATGATGACCCTCAAGAGAAGGGCAAGCAGGTTGTGGTTCCTACAAATGAGGAGGTGGAGCAAGCAGAACTTCGGACAGCAATGGAACATTCGCTAGCAGATTTGGCCGCCCCTGCAGATTCATCGGCCACTCAGCCATCAATGGGCGAGGCTAGCAGCTCACAGGTCCCAGCTCCAGCTCCAGTTCTTGACCAACCAGAGATCCCTACTGCAGTCGAGGTCCCTCCTCAGACCGAGCTCTCATCGGTCCCAGCTTCAGCATCGGAGAGTGACCCCGCCATCACTGAGCAGGCTACTGACTCCCATAACGCTTAGTGCGCCTCGGGAGCCCCTTACACTCTCTGTTTTTGCTTTTTATGCATTGGGGACAATGCATGCTGTTCAGTTGGGGGTGGTGGTAGCTTTATTGGTACTGTTGTGACATTGGTACTTTTGTGACATTAGCAACTGTTGGACATATGTGTATTTTGTGTTATGTGTATGTTAGTATGATTTCTGTACATAAGTTGTGTGGTGTAGTTCGTGATCATGTTTATATTAGTGTTTTTGTGATTTCAATGCATAAGTTATGGTACCCTTGTGAATATGATACCCTTATGCATGTAAAAAAAAGTAGATAGTCATCCATCTTTAGTAATTAATAATGAACTCCCCTTGGTTTTTCTTCGCCGGGTTCTTTTCCAAGGGTGTAATAGTAGAACCAGGACAGTAGAATGAAACATCTTGACCTGTTTGGTGTAATTGACTAGTCTCAAGCATGTGTGTCTGTATATAGCATATACCCTTCTAGAGAAAGATATCAACTGTGTGAACTTAAGGCTCGCTCTGTGACTCTATGTCTACCTAGATTATACTTGTATATATGATGAAAGCTTTGAGTTGCCAAGTGTTGACTCGAGGGCTTCAAACTATGTGAGTTAAATAGTTCGTGTGCCATGTGTGTGAGTTCTTTGTGTAAATATTTCTTGTGTTTGCTTCTGCCATCTAGAACTTGCCCGGTTGGCTTTTCGATGCTTATAATAATTACACTTGGTTGGAGAGATGACCTTAGGCAGTCTTTGTGATCTTTCAAGCCAGTTAGCCTTTCAAGCCACCCATTGTGCAGTTGATATCCTTAGTCACCCCATTTGAGCCTTTAATCTCTTCTTTGGCTACTTCATTACAAACCTTTCCCC
This sequence comes from Nicotiana attenuata, assembly GCF_001879085.1. Classification (NCBI taxonomy): domain Eukaryota; kingdom Viridiplantae; phylum Streptophyta; class Magnoliopsida; order Solanales; family Solanaceae; genus Nicotiana; species Nicotiana attenuata. Next base: position 29,844 of record NW_017677475.1, read on the forward strand.
TTGTGTAAAATAATTCTCTCTTTTGAACCCGTCCCTCCTTGAACATTGAGAATGAGGCTAAAAGCCTAAGTTGGGGGTGTGATGTCAAAGTGGAAATTGGTAAGGTTGTACATTGAGTGTAGGATCATATACCTCAAAGTGTTTGAGCTAAATTATTCAAGCTCCAAAAAAAAAGAGAAATATCTGTATGTATATAAGTTATGGAGCCTTGAAGAAAATTAGAGGGGTATTTAAGGTG
>NW_017677476.1:8165-8676 GCF_001879085.1 Nicotiana attenuata
GGCAGTCGACTTGTGTCGCCGAGGCCTATGCCGAGGGCGATGTGCCATACAATGTCGCAAGTAGAGGTTTTTCGGGGCGTCGCATGCGTCGCCGAGGCCTATGTCAATGGCCCGAGTTCGGACATGGCAGGGCATGGCCATGGCACGGCACAGGACGTGGCGAGACATGGCAGGACATTGCCATGTCACGAGTCAGGACGGCGCAGGACGTGTCAGGACGTCGCAGGACATAGCCATCATGGCAGGGCGTGGCCATGGCACGACGCAGGACGTGGCAGGACATGGCCATGACACGAGTCAGGATGTCGCAGGACATGGCAGGGCGTGGCCATGCACGTGTCAGGACGTCATAGGACATGGCCATGGCACGACGCAGGACGTCGCAAGACATGGCAGGACATGGCAGGGCGTGGCCATGGCACGTGTCGGAACGTTGTAGCACATGTCCATGGCATGTGTCAGGGCATCGCAGGACAAGTCAGGACGTCGCAGGACATAGCCATGGCATGTG
>NW_017677476.1:11527-12574 GCF_001879085.1 Nicotiana attenuata
TATATTATTACTAGATGTATTGAAATTTTCTCATTATTTTTCTATTTTTATAATAATTTTCATTATTTTTTACTATATTATTAGTATTTTTCGTTTTTAATAAAATATTTCAAAAAAAATNATTATTTTTTGTAAAAAATATCATTTACAATGTTTAAAAGTAAATAGTGAATATATTAGCTAAGTTGTACCTTGGTTTGTGCTATTTGGTGTTGTACAACTCCATTATGATTCTCTGGCCAAAACATGTCTACTCCTGAAACTTGAGTTTTTTTTTAAGTATATAAGGGGGGTAGAGGTGTTGAAAGGCACCTCAGGTGCTTGCTGCCAGGCAGAGGCGGGCATGCATGGGGGACACTGGCATGGGGCGTGGGCATTGGGGGCATGCACGGCTTGTCCGTGCTACGTCCCCGAAGTTCACAAACCGCGTCGACAAGTACTCGTGTGGGCTCGTAGTATGCCTGGTGGTGACACCGCTCGTGGCAAACATTGGCTTTTGGCAACGAATGGCGGAGCATCGTGCAAGTAGCGCCGCAAGGTGCCGTGCGCATGGGGCGAAGCTTCGTAAGTGTCGATTGCCATTGGATGTTGCGGGCAAAATCGGGAGGCGTAGCGGCTGATGGCTTTTAGCAACAGAACGGCAAAGCATCGTGCAAGTAGCCCCGCAAGGTGCCATGCGCATGGGGCGAAGCTTAGTAAGTTGCCGATTGCCACCGGTTGTTGCGGGTTGTGTCTGGCACCGCTCGTGGCAGCTGATGGCTTTTGACAACGAACGGCGGAGCGTCGTGCAAGTAGCGCTGCAAGGTGCCGTGCGCATGGGGCGAAGCTCAGTACGTGTCGAATGCCATCGGTTGTTGCGGGCAACATCGGGAGGCGACATCGCTCGTGGCGGCTGATGGCTTTTTGCAACAGAACGGCAAAGCATCGTGCAAGTAGCGCCGCAAGGCGCCATGCGCATGGGGCGAAGCTTAGTAAGTTGCCGATTGCCATCGGTTGTTGCAGGTTGTGTCTGGCACCGCTCGTGGCAGCTGATGGCTTTTGACAACG
>NW_017677476.1:24156-24859 GCF_001879085.1 Nicotiana attenuata
CACTCATTCCAGTACCCATTGAGCTGGATGAGTCTACGGGATTGACAGAGGTAACAGTTCAGCCTGCTCCTTAAGAAAAGAATATGCAGCAAAAGACTGTGACAGTAGCTGAGCCAATAATTGAGACAGTAGCTGAGCCAATAGTTGAGACAGTAGCTGAGAAGGAGAAATCCCAAGTGATTGGGAAGAAAAGACCTCCTGCACCATTTCCGCAAAGGTTGGCAAAACATCAAAAGGAGGAGCAGTATAAAAAGTTCCTAGAGATGCTCAAACAAATCCAGATAAATATTCCACTGATTGAAGCTCTAAAGGAGATGCCGGGATACGCTAAAATGATGAAGGACTTGATGTCTCGGAAGTTTGACTTTCAAAACTTGTCGACTGTGACACCTACTCAGACATGCAGTGCAGTGGTATCCAGACCTGTTGCTGAAAAGCTATCTGATCCAGGTAGTTTTACAATCCCATGCACTATCGGGAACTATGCCTTTGCTAAGGCACTTTGTGATTTAGGGGCCAACATTAATCTCATGCCCCTGGTTATTTATAAGAGGCTAGGCATTGGGAGAGCTACACCTACCTCTATGTTGTTGCAGCTGGCCGACAGGACTGTTAAGCGTCCATTTGGGATCCTTGATGATGTGCTTATTCAGGTGGGGAAATTCGTGTTCCCTGCAGATTTTGTAATCTTGGATTGCAAAGT
>NW_017677476.1:29226-30078 GCF_001879085.1 Nicotiana attenuata
TTTAAGTAGTGTAATTTGTTAAATTATTATTTTTGCTTAAACCCTAGTAGGAGTAGTGTAGTAGTTTGAATTTGTTTGCTTTCTTTTATGTTTGCAATTGTTGTAATTGTTGTAGTTGATGTTTATGAGGTTGTTTGGTGCCAAATTAATTGGGTCTCCATTATTACATAATTGTGAAATTGTTTTGGTGGGTTGGAGGCCTAAACTAGATTTTTGTGGTGTACTATGGTACGGGGTCCTGTGTTGGCCGAAAATTGTGGCACTATGTTGTATATTTTTGGGGTGTTTAAGCAAACCTAGGTTTGGGATGTTGTAGTTGATGGTTGTTGATGTGTGGTTGATTGTTGTAGGGTGGTATTTGTTTTATGGTGGTATTTGTTGTAGGGTGGTATTTGTTGTATGGTGGTGTTGTATGTCATGGGTAACATTGAATGGAATAAGTGTGGGGTGTATTATGCCGGAAGTGGTAAGAAAATTATGGAGCTATTTTGGGGGTTGTTATGAGTGAAGTAAGGGGATATATTTGGTGTCATTGGGTGGTGAAGTCTGAGTAACCATCTTATTGGCACTAGCTAGGGCATATGTTGATGGTTTGTTTGATTATTTGCAGGTCCAATGGCTCCCAAAAGGCACAGGCGCTCTGGAGGCACATCCCAACGACCTGCATATGATGAGTCCAGATTCCAATCGGAACTGGCAGAGGACGACTTCAACGCCAAGGCTACCAAAACTTTTATCCATGAAATCCCGATTGATCGGGCAGCCATCCGAGCCAAAAAAGTGGAGATGTATGAAGAGATACGAAGGCGGGAAATGGAGTTCCTATTTGCTGACCCTGCACCAGTTAACAGA
>NW_017677477.1:0-230 GCF_001879085.1 Nicotiana attenuata
TATGTCTAAAAACTCAACTCAGGGATTGGAGCACTAAAGTTGGTAAAAGGCGACTAGGGAATGGAGGCCCTATGTCTAAAAACTCAACTTAGGGATTATAGCCCTAATGATGGTAAAAGGAGACTAGGGAATGGAGACCCTATGTCTAAAAACTCAACTCAGGGATTGGAGCCCTAATGTTGGTAAAAAAGGCAACTAGGGAATGGAGGCCCTATGTCTAAAAACTCAAC
>NW_017677477.1:5129-5544 GCF_001879085.1 Nicotiana attenuata
TTGGTAAAAAGGCGACTAGGGAATGTAGGCCCTATGTCTAAAATCTCAACTCAGGGATTGGAGCCCTAATGTTGGTAAAAAGACGACTAAGGAATGGAGGTCCTATGTCTAAAAACTCAACTCAGGGATTGGAGCCCTAATGTTTGTAAAAGGCGACCAGGGAATGGAGACCCTATGTCTAAAAACTCAACTCAGGGATTAGAACCCTAATGTTCGTAAAAGGCGACTAGGGAATCGAGGCCCTATGTCTAAGATCTCAACTCAGGGATTGGAACCCTAATGTTGGTAAAAGACAACTAGGGAATGTAGGCCCTATGTCAAAAAAACTCAACTCAGGGATTGGAGCCCTAATGTTGGTTAAAAAGGCGACTAGGGAATGGAAGCCCTATGTCTAAAAACTCAACTCAGGGATTGG
>NW_017677477.1:7328-13142 GCF_001879085.1 Nicotiana attenuata
GTGACTAGGGAATGGAGGCCCTATGTCTAAAAATCTCAAGTTAGGGATTGGAGCCCTAATGTTGGTAAAAAGGCAACTAGGGAATGGAGGCCCTATGTCTAAAAACTCAACTCAGGGATTGGAGCCATAATGTTGGTTGAAAAGGCGACTAGGGAATGGAGGCCTTGTGTCTAAAAATCTCAACTCAGGGATTGGAGCCCTAATGTTGGTAAAAAGGCGACTAGGGAATGGAGGCCCTATGTCTAAAATCTCAACTCAGGGATTGGAGCCCTAATGTTGGAAAAAAGGCGACTAGGGAATGGAGGCCCTATGTCTAAAAACTCAACTCAGGGATTGGAGCCCTAATGTTGGTAAAAAGGCGACTAGGGAATGGAGGCCCTATGTCTAAAAACTCAACTCAGGGATTGGAGCCCTAATGTTGGTAAAAAAGGGACTAGGGAATGGAGGCCCTATGGTCTAAAAATCTCAACTCTAGGGATTGGAGCCCTAATGTTGGTAAAAAGGCGACTAGGGAATGGAGGCCCTAATGTCTAAAAACTCAACTCAGGGATTGGAGCCCTAATGTTGGTAAAAAGGCGACTAGGGAATGGAGGCCCTATGTCTAAAAACTCAACTCAGGGATTGGAGCCCTAATGTTGGTAAAAAGGGGACTAGGGAATGGAGGCCCTATGTCTAAAAACTCAACTCAGGGATTGGAGCCCTAATGTTGGTAAAAAGGGGACTAGGGAATGGAGGCCCTATGTCTAAAAACTCAACTCAGGGATTGGTGCCCGAATGTTGGTAAAAAGGCGACTAGGGAATGGAGGCCCTATGTCTAAAAACTCAACTCAGGGATTGGAGCCCTAATGTTGGTAAAAAGGGGACTAGGGAATGGAGGCCCTATGTCTAAAAACTCAACTCAGGGATTGGAGCCCTAATGTTGGTAAAAAGGGGACTAGGGAATGGAGGCCCTATGTCTAAAAACTCAACTCAGGGATTGGAGCCCTAATGTTGGTAAAAAGGGGACTAGGGAATGGAGGCCCTATGTCTAAAAACTCAACTCAGGGATTGGAGCCCTAATGTTGGTAAAAAGGGGACTAGGGAATGGAGGCCCTATGTCTAAAAACTCAACTCAGGGATTGGAGCCCTAATGTTGGTAAAAAGGCGGCTAGGGAATGGAGGCCCTATGTCTAAAAACTCAACTCAGGGATTGGAGCCCTAATGTTGGTAAAAAGGGGACTAGGGAATGGAGGCCCTATGTCTAAAAACTCAACTCAGGGATTGGAGCCCTAATGTTGGTAAAAAGGGGACTAGGGAATGGAGGCCCTATGTCTAAAAACTCAACTCAGGGATTGGAGCCCTAATGTTGGTAAAAAGGGGACTAGGGAATGGAGGCCCTATGTCTAAAAACTCAACTCAGGGATTGGAGCCCTAATGTTGGTAAAAAGTGGACTAGGGAATGGAGGCCCTATGTCTAAAAACTCAACTCAGGGATTGGAGCCCTAATGTTGGTAAAAAGGGGACTAGGGAATGGAGGCCCTATGTCTAAAAACTCAACTCAGGGATTGGAGCCCTAATGTTGGTAAAAAGGGGACTAGGGAATGGAGGCCCTATGTCTAAAAACCCAACTCAGGGATTGGAGCCCTAATGTTGGTAAAAAGGCGACTAGGGAATGGAGGCCCTATGTCTAAAAACTCAACTCAGGGATTGGAGCCCTAATGTTGGTAAAAAGGGGACTAGGGAATGGAGGCCCTATGTCTAAAAACTCAACTCAGGGATTGGAGCCCTAATGTTGGTAAAAAGGGGACTAGGGAATGGAGGCCCTATGTCTAAAAACTCAACTCAGGGATTGGAGCCCTAATGTTGGTAAAAAGGGGACTAGGGAATGGAGGCCCTATGTCTAAAAACTCAACTCAGGGATTGGAGCCCTAATGTTGGTAAAAAGGAGACTAGGGATTGGAGGCCCTATGTCTAAAAACTCAACTCAGGGATTGGAGCCCTAATGTTGGTAAAAAGGGGACTAGGGAATGGAGGCCCTATGTCTAAAAACTCAACTCAGGGATTGGAGCCCTAATGTTGGTAAAAAGGGGACAAGGGAATGGAGGCCCTATGTCTAAAAACCCAACTCAGGGATTGGAGCCCTAATGTTGGTAAAAAGGCGACTAGGGAATGGAGGCCCTATGTCTAAAAACTCAACTCAGGGATTGGAGCCCTAATGTTGGTAAAAAGGGGACTAGGGAATGGAGGCCCTATGTCTAAAAACTCAACTCAGGGATTGGAGCCCTAATGTTGGTAAAAAGGGGACTAGGGAATGGAGGCCCTATGTCTAAATACTCAACTCAGGGATTGGAGCCCTAATGTTGGTAAAAAGGGGACTAGGGAATGGAGGCCCTATGTCTAAAAACTCAACTCAGGGATTGGAGCCCTAATGTTGGTAAAAAGGGGACTAGGGAATGGAGGCCCTATGTCTAAAAACCCAACTCAGGGATTGGAGCCCTAATGTTGGTAAAAAGGCGACTAGGGAATGGAGGCCCTATGTCTAAAAACTCAACTCAGGGATTGGAGCCCTAATGTTGGTAAAAAGGCGACTAGGGAATGGAGGCCCTATGTCTAAAAACTCAACTCAGGGATTGGAGCCCTAATGTTGGTAAAAAAAGGCGACTAGGGAATGGAGGCCCTATGTCTAAAAACTCAACTCAGGGATTGGAGCCCTAATGTTGGTAAAAAGGCGACTAGGGAATGGAGGCCCTATGTCTAAAAACTCAACTCAGGGATTGGAGCCCTAATGTTGGTAAAAAAGGCGACTAGGGAATGGAGGCCCTATGTCTAAAAACTCAACTTAGGGATTGGAGCCCTAATGTTGGTAAAAAAGGCGACTAGGGAATGGAGGCCTTGTGTCTAAAAATCTCAGCTCAGGGATTGGAGCCCTAATGTTGGTAAAAAGGCGACTAGGGAATGGAGGCCCTATGTCTAAAATCTCAACTCAGGGATTGGAGCCCTAATGTTGGAAAAAGGCGACTAGGGAATGGAGGCCCTATGTCTAAAAACTCAACTCAGGGATTGGAGCCCTAATGTTGGAAAAAGGCGACTAGGGAATGGAGGCCCTATGTCTAAAAACTCAACTCAGGGATTGGAGCCCTAATGTTGGAAAAAGGCGACTAGGGAATGGAGGCCCTATGTCTAAAAACTCAACTCAGGGATTGGAGCCCTAATGTTGGAAAAAGGCGACTAGGGAATGGAGGCCCTATGTCTAAAAACTCAACTCAGGGATTGGAGCCCTAATGTTGGAAAAAGGCGACTAGGGAATGGAGGCCCTATGTCTAAAAACTCAACTCAGGGATTGGAGCCCTAATGTTGGAAAAAGGCGACTAGGGAATGGAGGCCCTATGTCTAAAAACTCAACTCAGGGATTGGAGCCCTAATGTTGGAAAAAGGCGACTAGGGAATGGAGGCCCTATGTCTAAAAACTCAACTCAGGGATTGGAGCCCTAATGTTGGAAAAAGGCGACTAGGGAATGGAGGCCCTATGTCTAAAAACTCAACTCAGGGATTGGAGCCCTAATGTTGGAAAAAGGCGACTAGGGAATGGAGGCCCTATGTCTAAAAACTCAACTCAGGGATTGGAGCCCTAATGTTGGAAAAAGGCGACTAGGGAATGGAGGCCCTATGTCTAAAAACTCAACTCAGGGATTGGAGCCCTAATGTTGGAAAAAGGCGACTAGGGAATGGAGGCCCTATGTCTAAAAACTCAACTCAGGGATTGGAGCCCTAATGTTGGAAAAAGGCGACTAGGGAATGGAGGCCCTATGTCTAAAAACTCAACTCAGGGATTGGAGCCCTAATGTTGGAAAAAGGCGACTAGGGAATGGAGGCCCTATGTCTAAAAACTCAACTCAGGGATTGGAGCCCTAATGTTGGAAAAAGGCGACTAGGGAATGGAGGCCCTATGTCTAAAAACTCAACTCAGGGATTGGAGCCCTAATGTTGGAAAAAGGCGACTAGGGAATGGAGGCCCTATGTCTAAAAACTCAACTCAGGGATTGGAGCCCTAATGTTGGAAAAAGGCGACTAGGGAATGGAGGCCCTATGTCTAAAAACTCAACTCAGGGATTGGAGCCCTAATGTTGGAAAAAGGCGACTAGGGAATGGAGGCCCTATGTCTAAAAACTCAACTCAGGGATTGGAGCCCTAATGTTGGAAAAAGGCGACTAGGGAATGGAGGCCCTATGTCTAAAAACTCAACTCAGGGATTGGAGCCCTAATGTTGGAAAAAGGCGACTAGGGAATGGAGGCCCTATGTCTAAAAACTCAACTCAGGGATTGGAGCCCTAATGTTGGAAAAAGGCGACTAGGGAATGGAGGCCCTATGTCTAAAAACTCAACTCAGGGATTGGAGCCCTAATGTTGGAAAAAGGCGACTAGGGAATGGAGGCCCTATGTCTAAAAACTCAACTCAGGGATTGGAGCCCTAATCTTGGAAAAAGGCGACTAGGGAATGGAGGCCCTATGTCTAAAAACTCAACTCAGGGATTGGAGCCCTAATGTTGGAAAAAGGCGACTAGGGAATGGAGGCCCTATGTCTAAAAACTCGACTCAGGGATTGGAGCCCTAATGTTGGAAAAAGGCGACTAGGGAATGGAGGCCCTATGTCTAAAAACTCAACTCAGGGATTGGAGCCCTAATGTTGGAAAAAGGCGACTAGGGAATGGAGGCCCTATGTCTAAAAACTCAACTCAGGGATTGGAGCCCTAATGTTGGAAAAAGGCGACTAGGGAATGGAGGCCCTATGTCTAAAAACTCAACTCAGGGATTGGAGCCCTAATGTTGGAAAAAGGCGACTAGGGAATGGAGGCCCTATGTCTAAAAACTCAACTCAGGGATTGGAGCCCTAATGTTGGCAAAAGGCGACTAGGGAATGGAGGCCCTATGTCTAAAAACTCAACTCAGGTATTGGAGCCCTAATGTTGGAAAAAGGCGACTAGGGAATGGAGGCCCTATGTCTAAAAACTCAACTCAGGGATTGGAGCCCTAATGTTGGAAAAAGGCGACTAGGGAATGGAGGCCCTATGTCTAAAAACTCAACTCAGGGATTGGAGCCGTAATGTTGGAAAAAGGCGACTAGGGAATGGAGGCCCTATGTCTAAAAACTCAACTCAGGGATTGGAGCCCTAATGTTGGAAAAAGGCGACTAGGGAATGGAGGCCCTATGTCTAAAAACTCAACTCAGGGATTGGAGCCCTAATGTTGGAAAAAGGCGACTAGGGAATGGAGGCCCTATGTCTAAAAACTCAACTCAGGGATTGGAGCCCTAATGTTGGAAAAAGGCGACTAGGGAATGGAGGCCCTATGTCTAAAAACTCAACTCAGGGATTGGAGCCCTAATGTTGGAAAAAGGCGACTAGGGAATGGAGGCCCTATGTCTAAAAACTCAACTCAGGGATTGGAGCCCTAATGTTGGAAAAAGGCGACTAGGGAATGGAGGCCCTATGTCTAAAAACTCAACTCAGGGATTGGAGCCCTAATGTTGGAAAAAGGCGACTAGGGAATGGAGGCCCTATGTCTAAAAACTCAACTCAGGGATTGGAGCCCTAATGTTGGTAAAAGGCGACTAGGGAATGGAGGCCCTATGTCTAAGAACTGAACTCATGGATTGGAGCCCTAATGTTGGTAAAAGGCGACTAGGGAATGGAGGCCCTATGTCTAAAAACTCAACTCAAGGATTGGAGCCCCAATATTGCAAAAAAAAAGCGACTAGGGAATGGAGGCCCTATGTCTAAAAATCTCAAGTCAGGGATTGGAGCCCTAATGTTGGTAAAAAAGGCGACTAGGGAATGG
>NW_017677477.1:19241-19907 GCF_001879085.1 Nicotiana attenuata
TGAAAGGCGACAAGGGAATGGAGGCCCTATGTCAAAAAATCTCAACTTAGGGATTGGAGCCCTAATGTTGGCACAAAAGCGACTAGGGAATGGAGGCCCTATGTCTAAAAAACTCAACTCAGGGATTGGAGCCCTAATGTTGGCAAAAAGGCGACTAGGGAATGGAGGCCCTATGTCTAAAATCTGAACTTAGGGTTAGAGCCCTAATGTTAGCAAAAGGCGACTAGGGAATGGAGGCCCTACGTCTAAAAAATCTCAACTCATGGATTGGAGCCCTAATGTTTGCAAAAAGGCGACTAGGGATTGGAGGCCCTGTGTCTAAAATCTCAACTTAGGGTTGGAGCCCTAATGTTGGCAAAAGGCGACTAGGGAATGGAGGCCCTACGTCTAAAAAATCTCAACTTAGGGATTGGAGCCCTAATGTTGGCAAAAGGCGACTAGGGAATGGAGGTCCTATTTCTAAAAATCTCAACTTAGGGATTGTAGCCCTAATGTTGGCAAAAGGCGACTAGGGAATGGAGGCCCTATGTCTAAAAATCTCGACTTAGGGATTGGAGCCCTAATGTTGGCAAAAGGCGACTAGGGAATGGAGGCCCTATGTCTAAAAATCTCAACTTAGGGATTGGAGCTATAAGTGTTGGCAAGAGGCGAACTGGGAAATGGAGG
>NW_017677477.1:24460-24819 GCF_001879085.1 Nicotiana attenuata
CAAAAGGCGACTGGGGAATGGAGGCCCTATGTCTAAAAATCTCAACTTAGGAATTGGAGCCCTAATGTTGTCAAAAAGGCGACTAGGGAATGGAGGCCCTGTGTCTAAAATCTCAATTTAGGGTTGGAGCCCTAAGGTTGGCAAAAAAGAGACTAGGGAATGGAGGCCATATGTCTAAAAATCTCAACTCAGGGATTGGAGCCCTAATGATGGCAAAAAGGCGAGTAGGAAATGGAGGCCCTATGTCAAAAAATCTCAACTTAGGGATTGGAGCCCTAATGTTGGCACAAAAGCGACTAGGGAATGGAGGCCCTATGTCTAAAAAACTCAACTTAGGGATTGGAGCCCTAATGTTGGCA
>NW_017677477.1:29787-30076 GCF_001879085.1 Nicotiana attenuata
GACTAGGGAATGGAGGCCCTGTGTCTAAAATCTCAACTTAGGGCTGGAGACCTAATGGTTGCAAAAGGCGACTAGGGAATGGAGGCCCTACGTCTAAAAAATCTCAACTCAGGGATTAGAGCCCTAATGTTGTCAAAAGGCGACTGGGGAATGGAGGCCCTATGTCTAAAAATCTCAACTTAGGAATTGGAGCCCTAATGTTGTCAAAAAGGCGACTAGGGAATGGAGGCCCTGTGTCTAAAATCTCAATTTAGGGTTGGAGCCCTAAGGTTGGCAAAAAAGAGACTAG
>NW_017677478.1:0-18897 GCF_001879085.1 Nicotiana attenuata
ACCCTATGTTTGAAAAGGCGACTAGGGAGTGGAGACCCTATGCCTAAAAATAAACTCAACCTGCTGGCATGTTCAACCTCCTAGGGTCATATGCTTCATGCAATATATTCCCAAAACCCCTGACCCCTTTGTGCAACTACTGATTCTGTGTAGTTTAAGTTTTACTACTACTATTTTTAAATCACCCTTACCCTTTACTATTCTCAACCTGGTTTTAAATAAATCTCTATTTCTGCACTTCCACTATACTCTTAGAACCTAGGTTCTGCCCCTCTTGTGTGAGCCTTGCCTTGGGATCCTTGAGCTCCCTCTGAACTTGGACGCATAAGGGTTGGCCCTTCCACACTGCACTCATCTCTATATGGTTATGCAAACCTGGGTGTAAGCACTGCCCGGGGTCCCTTGAGACCACCCAAGTGCCATAACTCAGAGAGGAAGTCAGATTCAGGCTTCCTATGGTTGTAACTTCTTATTTTACACTTTTCTGATGTAATTCAGTATTTGGTCGGTAATAATTTGTAATAAATATTGGGGTTGACTAGTGAAAAAGGACGGGGTAATTATGTACGTTTTAGCTATTAGGAGGGTAGATAACATGCCTATGGGGTCTGTTTCCAAATTCTGCATGTTTTACTTCCACACTTAGATATCCTGCCTATAGGATCTGTTTAATAAATTTCTGCATGTTTTACCTCTACGCTTAGATATCCTACCTATATGATCTGATTAATAAAGTTCCGCATGTTTACCTCCACACTTAGAAATTATGTCTATAGGATCTAATGGCTATGATCAGACATCATGTCTACAAGGTTAAAAATCAGCTTTGAAATTAGATGTCATGTCTATAGGATTAATGTCAGTATTTTATAGAAATCATGCCTATAGGAATTTCGCTATGAAACCTGCCTGCTTAATTTCATGTTCAATTAGATATCATGTTAGCCTTTAATACTAGATACCATGTCTGTAGGGATTAAAATCAGCAACAATAGAGATTATGTCTATAGGATCTGAAGCCAATTTAGTTAAAAAGTCAGTTTGACTCGTACTGTTTTGAATCAGTTTAAATAATTTACTCCTTTCATTAATGCGGTTTAGAAAGCATGCCTATAGGATCCAAATTGCTCGTTTAAAAGTGTTATTGCTTTGCCATTTTGAATCAGTAATAGATATCATGCTTATAGGGTATCATCAATACACACTTAGGCAAGCCTTAGGTAATAATGATAAAACTGAATCCGCCTTTGTTAATTAGCAACTGCTACAACCAGCAGGCAGGCCTGATTCAGACTTCTTATCTGAGTAACGTAATAAATTGGTCTGCTTCAACAACTAAAACTCCCCTGTCTTAGTACTTTAAATTCTGACCCTAAATGTGTTTAAGTCATGCTATTTATGTGCTTTACTTGAGGAGGTATATATGAGCCTCTTAGTTGTTTACATGTTTCCCCTAATATGCAGTCCTATGTGTTTTGAATGTCGCTTTAGTCTTTTTCACCTTTAAAAACTCAAGAGTCAGCCTAAAATCCTCCCTCTTATAGGAATAGTAGTCCTAAGGACTGATAGGATTTGGACAGGTAATAGCATGCAATAGAGGTCGAGACCATTCCGCGCTTTAATACCTTAATGGGGTGGGAAGGGTAGATATGGATATGATGACCGGTGCGCTAATACCACGTGTAGCCCCTCTTTTGAGGAGTAATTACCGGGCATTGCATTGATGTGATCCATATTACAAATAAACCTAAGACCCCCTTTGTATACGTCAGCATGCTTAGTTATAACTCTTTCAAAACTTTGCTTTATTTTATCATTTCCAAACACTTGTGTATTTGAAATCTCCTCTTATTTGAGCTTTGTTTGTTTACCTGTTAATTGCACAAATTCACAAAGAACTATCTGGCCAGGAACCACACTAGTGGATCTTGAGGGGTGCCTAACACCTTCCCCTTGGGATAATTTCAAGCCCTTACCCTATCTCTGGTTATCAAACATAGTTGTAGTTTAACCCCATAGGTGCCCTAACGCACCTTAAGATCGTTAGGTGGCGACTCTTCAAAATTGCAAACCCCTTTCCCAAAAGGAAAGAGTTGTCCCAATCGAATGTCACAAACCCGATTCCGCAAAGGAAAAAGGGGGCGCGACAAAGGGGATGGGCCAGCAGCGGTTTATTAAACAAATCAGCTTTGAGAGCTGTAATTGGGCTTAAGATTTTGGCCCAGAAATCAAAAGGGGTTAATAATATCATTGCTGACTTTTGGACCAAGCAGCCCACATTGGGCTTAAATTTAGGCGGGCCCAGTTATGGTTATCTAACATCTGGGCCTGTCTACCTCTATGTTTTGAGGTCCAAAATCACGTAATACATGTTTTGCAAAAATTGTAACCCTATTCACTTCTTATTAGCAAGATTAAAATCCACGTGTCGAAGATACAATTCAGGTTCCGATTTGCAATACATAAAAGAACATATCCTTATACTGCAATTCATAAAGGAACTTTTTAGCTGAGTTAAACTATTGGGCTTAAGGCCTAGGCCCAATGACCTAGGCCCAAACTTGTCACCATTAGTTTTCCTTCTTTGGGCTAAGTGGACATGACTTGTCCATCAAAGTTGGGCTTCCTTCATGAAGAGCATCAAATCCATACCATGTAATAGGGTCCCAAAAACTTCAGCCTCTAAACCTGCTGATTTAGCCAACCAGTGGCTAAATCTGCAGGTTATAGCCCATGGTTAAACAATCAAGAAAAAAGAAGAACAATGGTTTTAAGTAAGAAAAATCAGATGAGAGAAAGAGGGGAAGCATAACTCAAATAACTCCTGAAAAGCATTAATCTAGATGTTCTGTTATGAGACAAGGCTGTTTGTGCAATTTTAAATCCATTTTCAGACTACTGAAATACACATAAAACACAAGGAAAAATGAACACATTAATTTCTGCCATTGAATCATACGAGCCATACACACATAGTCATGAAGTATAGGTCTAGACCGATAGTTTCATTTGATGTAAGGGTTGTTTACATACCTTGAAAGAGAAATAGCAAAAGTGACCCAATAAAGGTCAAAGAGAAACCAGGGGATTTCAGCAATCAAACACAGCAAACAAAACCAGAAATGATCCAGAAAACTTGAACTAGAAGAGGACAACTTTGAAACCAGAAAAAGAAACCACTAGAGAGAGCAAGGAAATCTCCACTTCACACCATATTTTGAACTTGTAAAGAATCAGAAAAATCAAAGGTTTTGGATTTTTTTTTTATGATTTCCAGAATCTGAATTTTTCTAAAGAAACTGGAGCCTTTGTGCAGTAAAAAGCCGATCAATGCTAAAAGATTGTGTAAAAAATTTCAAAGTGAGTGAACCTATATATATAGGCTGCCTTGGGGAGGGTATGTTTTAGGCATATTCCTTATCCTAGGGAATAATAGTACTGTCCTTGGTACAACTGCTCTATATTTCAGCATCTTTTTGTAACAGCTAGGACAGCTGTACCTTTTTCTAGGAAATTCTGATTTCTAGCCTAGGTGGAAACCCCTTTTTTAACCTTCAAATTACTGCTTATTTCAGCCTTAACCTAAACTTTTTAGTTCAAATAGGTCCCTAAAGTTTCTACTAATTTTCACATCAGGGCAAACAACTTGAAACAAATCAACAGATGCAACAGATGTTAATAGAAAAGTGGAAAGTAATAAAGCTACTGTAATTTAAACTTGAATCAACCTAATTATTAATAAGAGACTAGCCAACTACAGCAATTAAACTATACTTACCAGAAACCATAAAGAAACCCTAGAAGCTAAACTAATCAGGCATACGAATCAAACAGGCTAATTAACTCAATCAAACACAAAAAATCTAATTTCAGAACTAGAAGAAGGGAACATTTAAACAAAACAAAATCATGGTAATCAGTTCATCAAAACCCTATTTAGACTTAACTCATGCAATTTTGGCATAGAAGCTTAAATAATTACTGATTAAACAACTAATCCAAAACTAAAAATCAGATGAACATGTGGTCAAGAGAAGAAGTCCTAAAAACTGTCAGCCTAAAACATGCAGCTATGAACATGAAAAGGCAAACAAATATGAAAAATAAAAGTAAATGAAAGGGGATTCTCAGAAAGGAAAGAAAAAAAAGAAAGAAAAAGCAAAGCGGAAGGAATTACCTATACTTTTTTTTGATGAACCAGACAAAAACCAAATAGCAAACCTCGAACAAATTATGAAGCAAAAGGGAATTAGGAACATGGAAATAACATCAACTGACTATTCTCAATGAGAAGAGTCGGCTAATGAAAGTTTGGGGTTCCAAAGCCCAAATTCTGACCGGGGAACGAAGGGTACGGGCCCAGATTGGAAATCCGGAGAGACCGGCTGGGGTTTTTGGGGAATTTGTAGTGGTTTAAAGCTCAGAGGGATGTGAGGAGTGTAGGGTATGATTTTGGAGTGGATTTGTGCAGTTAGGGTTTTTGACCTTGAATCTCAGATTTGAGATTCGAAATGTTTGAAGGTGATTCGAAGGGATTTGTTTGGAGATATAGACTGACGAGGTGAAGGGGAGTTCATGGTATTATTTTGGGGAAGATTAGACCACCGGAACCGCCGTGAGGCAATTTCCGACGGTGGTTTGCGGCGGAGCGGTAAGAGAATAGAGGGGCGACTAGGGTTTGGCTGGTTGAGAGAGACGAGTGGGAATGAGAGGGGGTAATGGGGTCTTGGGGGTCCGTTCAAACAGGTTTATACTTAATGATCTATCAGTTCCCAACCGTTCGATCAATGGAGATCAACGGCTGGGATTAAACGCCTCCGAAACGACGTCATTTGGCATAAGGAGGGGCTGGACCGGGTATCAAATATTTTGGGCTTGGGTTTTGGTAATTTGGGAACGGATCTGGGCCAATATTAAATGTAAACATGGCCCAATTTCAAAAACAAACCTCTTCTTCAATCATTTCTTTTATTTCCAATTTTTCTCCTTTTTTAAAAATCGACCTAGAATGTAAAACTGAGCTATTTTTGTGATTTTCAAATTTCCATAAAACAAACAATCCTTGATTAATTCTAAAAAATGTAAAAAAATTCTAAATGCAATGCATGATATTTTATTTATTTCTTGGGATTCTCTAGGAGTAATTCATATAGGGCAAAAGTCACATGCTCAATGAGCAATTACGAGGGATTTTTGCTTGTTCGAAACTCCATGAGAAGCATCTTTTGAGAAAAAGCCTGACCGAACCTTGCTTCAGAGGTTGCCTACATATCCTTGGCTATAAAGGAATCAGATTAGTGTAGTTCTGGAAGTTTTGGTAGCTGGGACTACCGGAAAACCGTGATTTCACTACTGTTGCTGCTGTTTCTGCTTGCTGAGATCCTTATTACACCAAGATGAAAGATGAAAAGCTAAAACTAGATATCCTAGCAGCTATGAGTTACAAGATTCCTATCTATAAACCTTCTAATCTTGATCTTGAGTCTTGGCTGGTTCTCCTTGCAGAATCTGATCTGAATCTTGATGCTCGTTAGCTGCAGCTGCCAATTCATTTTTCTTCAGCTTTTCGGATCAAGGCGGGACTTGGAAAGCTTGTGACTTCAATCAAATTTTGAGCAGTCCGCATCTTCTCTCCGCTTTTGCACCTTGGGTTCAACTTTTTTTTTTTCTTTTTTTCTTGTTTCTTCTTTTCTTTTATTTGGGTTGAGACTTCTTCTTTTGGTCATCTCAAACCTTGTGCCTCACGGTGAAAACCTGTTTAGGCACCAAAGCAAACAAACGAATGAAATTTTTCTTCCCAGTTTTCACTAGGAAAATTTCGTGAGTTATTGTAACAAAGTCTTTTTCTTTATTGAAAGCAATAAAATCAGGATTGTGTATCCTTGGGAAAAAGAGATTAGGGAGTGGAGCCCTATATCTATACTGAAATCAACTAGGGAGTGGAGACCCTATGTTGGGGAAAAAGCGACTAGGGAGTGGAGACCCTATGTCTAAAATAAACTCAACTAGGGAGTGGAGACCCTATGTCTAAAAATAAACTCAACTAGGGAGTGGAGACCCTATGTTGGAAAGGCGACTAGAGAGTGGAGACCCTATGTCTAAAATAAAACTCAACTAGGGAGTGGAGACTCTATGTTGGAAAAGGCGACTAGGGAGTGAAGACCCTATGTCTAAAAATAAACTCTACTAGGGAGTGCAGACCCTATGTTGGAAAGGCGACTAGGGAGCGGAGATTCTATGTCTAAAAATAAACTCAACTAGGGAGTAGAGACCCTATGTTAAATAGGGAGTGGAGACCCTATGTTGGAAAGGCGACTAGGGAGTGGAGACCCTATGTCTAAAAATAAACTCAACTAGGGAGTGGAGACCCTATGTTGGAAAGCCGACTAGGGAGTGGAGACCCTATGTCTAAAAATAAACTCAACTAGGGAGTGGAGATCCTATGTTGGCAAAGGCGACTAGGGAGTGGAGACCCTATGTCTAAAAATAAACGCAACTAGGGAGTGGAGACCCTATGTTGGAAAGGCGACTAGGGAGTGGAGACCCTAATGTCTAAAATAAAGTCAACTAGGGAGTGGAGACCCTATGTTGGAAAAGAAGACTAGGGAGTGGAGACCTTATATCTAAAACAAAATCAACTAAGGAGTGGAGACCCTATGTTAGAAAAAACATAGCTAGAGATTGGAGACCCTAGGCTACTATGATTTTGAATTTTTCTTCTCTTCTTCTTCTTCTTTTTTTTTTTAATTATTTATTTCATGGAATGAGTGAATGCGGGAAAGAGTTTTGCAATGGACTTCCCTTTTTTTTGGGATTGTTGCTGCAAAGCTGTTTTTAGCCCTTTCGCAGTTTCTTTTTGGTTGCACCTGCTTCTTGCAAGGTTGCTTTGGATTGCACCCGTTTCATGTTTTCAAACAAAGAACAATGGTTAGTTTGAAACGGTGGTTGGTTTTGTGGCCTTGATTGTTTTGATCACTTGATCTCGGCCCAACTCTTTTCGATGAACATCTCTGTTGCTTGTTGACTTTCTGGAGATCAATCTCTATTTTTTTTTTTTAAAAAAAAACAGGGACCTTGACCTTCCAAAATTTCACATGATGGTTCAACCATGCGGGGCTTGGCCTTTTCATCTTATTCCGCCTTTATGGGCACTTGGCTTTGGATTTCTTTTCTTTTCAATAAATTTGAACGTGGGGCATCGACCATCATGGCCATTCGAGATCGATTTCATGTACATGCTGAGGCTGGGTGCTTTTCTTTGGATTTGGCTTTTGTAAAGCAGAACCCTGTAAAACCAATCTTGCCTTCTTTTCTTTGTATCAGTTTTGAAGAGGGATTAGACCGAAAGGGACTCAAAGAAAAGTAAACAAAGGACATGATAATGAATTTAAAGAAAAGTGTCCCTTTCGGGGGAGGAAAGAAGGACTTATCTAAAGTGCATGCAGACTTCAATAGACATTTGTTTCTTGGACTGGATACCTAATCCGTGCAACTGTCCAACTTCTCATAAACCCATTATGACCCATGTTTTAAAATCGGGAAACCTTGCCAGGACTCTTTCAATGCCAATGGTTGTAGGGGATTCCCTCTTTTCGATTAGTGGCGCCCTTTGCGGGTTTTCGCCAATTGACCTCTCTCATTTCTCTTCTTACCGTCGCCTTACAGTGCTCTTTGCGAGGTTTCACTATAAGGCTTTCTCGTTTTTCAGTTTCTCTACTTACCATCGCCTTACGGTGCCCGTGTTGGGTTTTCACCAATAAGACTCTCTCATTTTATTTCTCTCATCCTGATTGCATCGGATCCAAATAGTTATGTTCTCCGATTTTGAACATCTTTTAGCGATAATCGGAAGGACTTGAACAAGGTTTGGGTAAAAAAAATTTGGATCGATTTACAACTTTGGAATCTTTCAGGCGAACCGTCGCTGAATCATTATAAATCTGCCCCAATTTCACTTTTGGGGGGAATTGGATTTTTGTTTTGGTGTGACTGAACCCCAGAGAGAGGCTGCCTACGTATCCTTTCGGAATCAAGTCGAACGTAGTTCAGGGAACTTTGTTTTTGTTTTGTTTTGTTTTTTTACAAACGTTTTCAGGTTCCAAAGAGGATAATGAAAGAAAGGTAACCGGCTCAAAGGGTTAGCAAAGGATTGGAGTGTTTGGGGTAGCGAGAATGAAAGCCTTCGCCATCCCAATAGGGTAATGTTGTTGCTGCAGAAAGACTATACATAATACCTTTTGACTGCGTCTGCATTTACAGCTGTTTCGGGGTCATTTCCTTCGATGTCTCCCAGGTATAACGCCCCTTTTGGCAACAATTTTCTGATAATGTATGAGCCCTTCCAGTTAGGAGAGAACTTTCCTTTTGCTTCCTAGTGGTGAGGGAGAATACGCCTCAAAACGAGTTGCCCCACTTCAAAGTTCCTAGGCCGCACTTTCTTGTTGTAGGGCCGGGCCATTCTTTGTTGATACAAATGCCCGTGGCAGACTGCGGCCATTCGTTTTTCATCGATTAGGGTTAACTGTTCTATACGGGTTTTGACCCATTCACTGTCCTCAATTTCAGCTTCAACAGTGATTCGGAGGGAAGGGATTTCAAATTCTGCGAGTATTACGTCTTCAGTGACATAAACCAAAAGATAGGGTGTTGCTCCAATCGATGTGCGCACAGTTGTGCGATATCCCATCAATGCAAATGGCAACTTCTCATACCATTTATAGAATTCTGGATCATCTTTCTAAGAATCTTCTTGATGTTCTTGTTTGCTGCTTCAACGGCACCATTAGCTTTGGGCCGATAAGGGGTAGAGTTCCGATGCGTGATCTTAAATTGTTCGCATATCTCCCTCATCAAATGACTATTCAAGTTTGCAGCATTGTCCGTAATGATAGTTGTAGGGATACCAAAACGGTAAATGATGTTTGAGTGTACGAAGTCTACCACAACTTTCTTTGTGACAACTTTGAGAGTGATTGCTTCAACCCATTTTGTGAAGTAGTCGATAGCAACTAGTATGAATCTGTGCCCATTTGAAGCTTTTGGACCGATCGGCCCAATGACATCCATACCCCAGGCAACAAATGGCCATGGTGCTGACATAGGATGCAGTTCTGCAGGCGGTGCATGAATCAGGTCACCGTGTACCTGACACTGATGACATTTCTGGACAAAACTGAAGCAATCTTTTTCCATAGTCATCCAGTAATGGCCTGCCCAGAGGATTTTCTTTGCCAAGACGTACCCATTTATGTGGTCCACACACTCCTGCGTGCACTTCATACATGATTCTTCTGGCCTCTTCGGCGTCAACACATCTTAACAAGTTGAGATTGGAGTCCTTTTGTACAAGACCTCACCGCTCAAGAAGAAACCGCTTGCAAGCCGTCTAATGGTTCTCTTTTGGTCTCCACTGGCTTGCTCGGCATATTCTTTAGTTTTCAAAAATCTCTTGATATCATGATACCATGGCTGAACATTTGGTTCCACCCCAACCGTATTGCAGTAACCATGCCTTTCTCGGATTTGAATTTCCAACGGGTCAATGTGGAGATAGCCTGGATACGGCAACATCGAGGCCAAAGTAGTGAGTGCATCGTCTAACTCATTGTGAAAATGAGGAACGTACCTGAACTCGACTGACTTGAACCGCTTGATAAGATCTTTCACATGTTGTCTGTAGGGAATAAGCTTGACATCCTGAGTTTCCCATTCTCCCTGAGCCTGTCGGATAATTAGATCCGAATCTCCCATAGTTACCAACTCTTTCACATCTTGATCAATTGCCATATTCATGCCCATAATGCACGCTTCATACTCGGCAGTGTTGTTTGTGCAGAAAAACCGAAGCCGGGCTGTGGCTGGATAGTGCTGACCAGTGGGCGAGATCAGAATTGCCCCAATCCGAACACCTTTTGCATTTACCGCTCCATCGAAGAACATTTTCCAAGCATTGGCGTCTTCTGAAATTACCTCAACTGAATTTACTTCCTCGTCCGGAAAGTAAGTACTCAAAGGCTGATACTCATCATCAACAGGGTTTTCAGCTAAGTGATCCACTAGAGCTTGAGCTTTCATTGCCGTGCGAGTGACATAGACTATGTCGAACTCACTGAGCAGGATTTTCCATTTTGCCTACCTCCCTGTGGGCATCCGCTTCTGGAATATGTACTTTAAAGGGTCCAACCTGGTGATGAGGTAAGTGGTGTAGGCCAACAGGTAATGCCTAAGCTTCTGGGCGACCCAAGTTAGGGCGCAGCAAGTCCTTTCCAGCAGGGTATATTTGGCTTCTTAACTTGTGAACTTCTTGCTCAAATAGTAGATTGCCTGCTCTTTCTTCCCGGTCACATCATGTTGCCTGAGGACACAACCGAAGGAATTCTCCAAGACTGTCAGGTACAAAAACAAAGGCCTCCCAGGTTCGGGTGGGACCAAGACTGGCGGATTCGACATATATTCTTTGATTTTGTCGAAGGCTTCTTGACACTAATCTGTCCATTTAATCGCTGCATCTTTCTTCAACAGCTTGAATATGGGCTCACATGTGGAAGTCAACTGAGCAATGAATCGGCTGATGTAATTCAACCTTCCCATCAAACTCATGACCTCTTTCTTGGTTCTCGGAGGAGGCAAATCCCGAATAGACTTTATCTTTGTTGGATATAGCTCAATGCCCCTCCGACTGACTATGAATCCCGAAAGTTTCCTAGACGGAACTCCAAATGCACATTTAGCTGGGTTTAGCTTCAAATCATACTTGTGCAGACGCTCAAAGAATTTTCTCAAGTCCCGAACATGGTCATCCTGTGTTCTAGATTTAATGATCACATCATCCACATACACCTGGATTTCCTGGTGCATGTGATGAAAGATGGTAGTCATAGCTCTCATGTACGTTGCCCCGGTGTTCTTTAGACCAAAAGGCATGACCCTGTAACAATAGGTGCCCCAGGGTGTGGTGTAGGCTGTCTTTTCCGCATCTTCTTCATCCATCAAGACCTGATGATATCCAGCATAACAATCCACAAAATACTGTATCTCATGTTTGGCACAATTGTCAACGAGGATGTGGATGTTTGGCAGGGGAAAGTTGTCCTTAGGACTTGCTTTGTTTAGATCCCGATAGTCAACACACACTCGGGTTTTCCCGTCTTTCTTTGGCACTGGGACTACATTAGCCAACCATGTGGTATATCGGACCACTCTGATCACACCCGCTTTCAACTGCTTGGTGACCTCTTCTTTGATCTTGTCACTAGTGTCAGTTTTGAACTTTCTTTGTTTCTGCTAGACAGGGGGACAATCGGGGTAAGTTGGCAATTTGTGCACCACTAGATCAACACTTAATCCTGGCATATCATCGTAGGACCAAGCAAACACATCTTTGAATTCAAACAAAAGTTGGATCAATGCATCCCTAGTTCTTTCATCTGTGTGAATGCTTATCATGGTTTCTTGGACCTCTTCTGAACTACCCAAATTTACTGGCTCAGTTTCATTTAGATTTGGCTTAGGCTTATTCTCAAATTATTCCAATTCTTTGTTTTATTTCCTCAAACTTATCTTCTTTGCATTCTGAGTCTTGATTCATTATTTCGAGGTCTGACAGCGTTTTGGGATCTGGGCATGAAGTCCGCAAGCATGTCATGTTATTTAAAGCCGCATTATTAGAACTGAAAGAAGAAATAAGAAAAAGTAACGAAAATCAGAAAGAACGAAGAGAGAGATGAACGATGAAATATTGATTTCATTTCATTGAATTTTGAAGATAAACAGGGTTTACATTGGAATTTAAAGACAGTAAACTAAAGAAAACATCCGAGTTACACCCTGGAATAACTCGTGATGTAGAAAAGGTGGCAAGACTGGACTTCCGGGATTCCCGCCTGACTGGGAACGGAGTAGCCTTCCAGTTTTGCAACTTGGAATTGGGCCCCATATACAGCACCTCAGCGGTGCTCGAGCCTTCTCCCGGCTGGACCATGTGGGTTTCATACAACATCTGCCTCATAGCTCCACATATTTCTTCAATCTCCTCGTCCGTGAAGGCCTCATCTTCCTCTTCTGTGTACTTGGGCTTGACGAATGTTTCGAACAGATGCGGGATTGGCTGAGGCAATACCCAACCATTGTTCTTCCGCTCATTTGCCCATGTTTCATCAGCTGGCGTGGCCTGAAAACCCACACTAAAGAACTTCTCGCTAGCAGCCAGAGTGATAGGTTCTGTGATACCTTGCAATGATGTCCCGAGCCCCTTCCCGGGCTTATATCCATGCCTAATCATTTCCTTGGCAACCATAATTGACGCATTTGAGAGAAAGGGTTGAGGACACGGGCTTCCTTCTTCACATTGGTCGGCAACTACAACCTCGAAAGCTTGATAGACTATATGTTCGCTACCTTCCCTTGCTTCAAGAGATGGGACTGACGGGTCCCGATAAATTGATTGCTCGTCCTCTCCGTGGACCACGATCTCCTGATCTTCATATTCAAATTTCACCATCTGGTGGAGAGTGGAAGGTACGGCCCCCGCCGCGTGAATCCAAGGCCTTCCCAAAAGGAAATTATAAGAAGTGTCCATGTCTAGGACCTGAAATGTCCCTCGAAATCCAAAGAACTAATGGTCAAAATCAAATCGATCTCGCATATGGTGTCTCTCTTGATGCCATTAAAGTTACGCACGCAGACATTATTAGGCCTGATTCTCTCAGTTCCAATCTCCATTCTTTGCAAAGTTGAAAGAGGGCAGATATCAACTCCGGATCCGCCATCCAGCATGAATCTTTCACATAGTACCCCTCACATTTAACTGTCAGATGAAGGGCTTTGTTGTGGGTGGCCCCTTCCGGGGGCAAATCATTCTTGCTAAATGAGATCTGGTTGATTGCGAAGAATCTTTCCGCCATCCTTTCCAGTTGTTCAACAGTGGTTTCAATCGGAACATAAGCTTTATTGAGGGTTTTTATCAACACTTTCTGATGTTCGGTTGAGCTCACCAGTAGGGACAAGAGTGAGACCTGTGAAGGAGACTTTCAGAGTTGGTCTATAACCTCGTAGTCCGCAGTTTTCATTTTACGGAAGAATTCTTCGGCCTCCTCGGCACTAACAGGCTTCTTGGGTGGGAAGCGCTTCTTCTTGGCCTTGTTCAAATCCTCCAAATTAAGGTACTTCTCAGCTGGGTTAGTTTCATTTGCTTCCTCTAGGACCTCTTTTCCCTTGTATGTCACTACCGCTCTGTTGTAATTCCATGGGACGTCAGTGGGGTCTGTCATGGGCCTCTGCGGTGCGCAGCCAATAACCACGGGCTCATTCAGCCATGGTGAAATTATTGGCCCCCGCACCACATATGTCCCTTTAGGCACGTACATTTTAGGTCCCCTGTTTAGCTCGAACCTTTTTGGAGGGCTCAATGTTGTTTGTTCTTTCGTGTGACCCCGGGGAACATGAAGAATGGCATCTTTTGGGGGTACTGCCCCAGTTTTGGTTTCTACTTCCTTTTCTGCACTTTGAGGGGTGGGCTCATTCTTCTTCTTCCCCTTATCTTGCTTTGCAGCAGCCTTTGGTTTCTTTTTGACATCAGCTCAAGGCGGGATCAAACTCCTTATCTTCGCAAATCATCCCAATAACAGGTCCATTGTTGTGGGCCGGTAATGGGTTGTTGGTCACATTAGGAATTTCTTCATCCTTCAGCACTATCCGTTTTTGCTCTATGAGATTCTCAACCGCCCTTTTTAGGGTCCAACAGTCTTCAGTGTCATGCCCTTCCGCTCCCGAATGATAGGCACATCGAGCACCGGGTTGATAAGAGGGCGACTCTGGGTTTTTCCTGGTTTGGGGTACGGGTTGCAACAAACCCATTTGGACAAGTTTAGGGAAAAGGCTAGAGTATGACTCACCAATAGCCGTGAAATTTGTTCTCCTGGGTGGCTCCCGAGCACGGGCATTGTAAGGGAAATTATTTTGTGGAGGTCGGGGATTATACTGAGCTTGGTGGGGAGGGTTATTTCTAGGAGGTGGAGCTCTATTTTGGTTAAACTGTTGTTGTGGCCGAGCGTATGGCTGGGCATTCATCACTGCGTACGGTTGGGGGGCCATAGCATAAGCCACATCCTGGTGGGGATAATAATGTTATGGGGGGCTTGGAGAGAAGTAATTTCTGGGTGGACGGGGTTCCTCGGACCTGAAGCCGCCATTGCCGCTTCTTCCTTTTTCTTTCTGTTTGCTACACCTCCGGACCCGCTTTGAATTGCTTGGGACGTAGCTCTTATGGTAGATTGACTCAATATGCGCCCTATTTTTAGACCGTTCTCTACCATCTCACCAATCTTGATGGCCTCAGCAAATAGTTTCCCCATTGCCGACATCATATTCTGAAAGTAGTCAGCCTCTTGGGCTTGTAGAAAAACACTCACCATTTCTTTTTCATCCATCGGGGGCTTGACCCTGGCCGCTTGTTCGCGCCATTTAACAGCGTATTCCCGGAAACTTTTCGATGACTTCTTCTTGAGATTAGATAGAGAATTCCTGTCGGGAGCTATGTCTATGTTATACTGAAACTGCCTGACGAAATCCCGAGCTAGATTATCCCAAATGTGCCAACGGGATATATCCTCATCCATGTACCACTCGGATGCAATTCCCACTAGACTCTCTCCAAAATAAGCCATGAGAAGCTCCTCTTTTCCACTAGCTCCTCTCAGTTGATTGCAGTACCTCTTGAGGTGAGCTATGGGATCCCCGTGCCCGTCATACTTTTCGAACTTTGGGGTCTTGAAACCCACGGGCAAATGACATGTGGGAACATACATAGATCAGCGTAGGATACGCTCTTTTGTCCACTCAAGACTTGTATATTCTTAAGGCTATGTTCCATGCTCCTCATCTTCCGAGTGATTTCTTCCTGCTCGGGTTCTTTGTAGTTTTCTCCTGTCCCACGGTAAACTCATACCAGGGCTGTTGGGGTAGGAATTGGTAGTGAACTGGGCCGTTTCTGGTGGAAAGGATGGTACTTGAAAAGTGAAAGATGATGGATCAAAGTTTGGCCTTGGCAAAGTGGGTTGTGTCATGGCCGAGGAAGGTGGCGCAGTGAATATGTTGGAGGCCACACCTAAAATCAACACCTGGGGGCGAACCTCAGAAGGTGTTCCGGCAAAATGGGCTGAGATGGTAGGATATCCAAGTGGAGTGTTTGGGTAGTTTATTGGGACATTAGAAGTTCCACTTGCCCTGGGAAGTAGCTCAGGGAAACCTGGTATCGTACTCGGTGGCTCCCTACCATTGGACCAGGCGTCCCACATTTCCAACATGCAGAGACGCAGAACCCTATTTTCCTCAGCAGCAGCTGACTCTGGAGTTGGGATGGCAAAGATCGGGCTATCCTCTAGAATAGGAACTGTTGGGAGATGATTCTCAGACGACATTTCAACACTTCCTTTTGATCTTGTGAAGTAGGGATGTGAAGCCAGATTACCACAAAACCAACCACCTTAATATAGAACCTTGAATAGCAAACACAACGAACCGGTTAGTGCGAGACAATTAACATATAGGGAATCGCACATTGGGGTGTGATGCACCTATACCGTTAAATATTTTTCTATATGCTTTGCAACAGTTGCGTGTTTCATCCCGACTTTCATTTATCTCTCCAACTTTCTTTCTTTTGGCGCTTTTCAACTTTGCTCTCTTTTGCACTTTGTCATCATTTTTCCCCCTTACTCTTGTTTTCTCTTTTTTCTTGTTTTTCTCTCTTTTTCTTTTTATTCGAATTATTTAAAAACATGACCGGATCCGATTAGGATGGCCTACGTATCACGACGCCGCGTGAATCAGATCATCACGTAGTTCAAGAAATAAATGCAAAAATAAAGAAACAATTTTTAGGGTTTTCCAAATTTTCATTAATAAAACTTCTACTTTTTCTGCTGCAAAAGACTCCATCCTACTTTTCTAGGAATTTAAAAACTAAAAACAGACTCTAAACATACTTTAAAACTAGAAACTGAAATACAGACTCAAAATGAAAATCAAGAGTACATAAGTGCTTCTAAAGTTGATCCAGGGGACCGCGGGACATCAGTCGGTCTCGCCACGGGTCTATGTGCAAGGTCTCCTTGAAGACGATCCAAGTCATTCATGATTTGTCGAACAAAGGTCATCACTGCGGAGAAGAAGGTGGTTTGAGTCATGTCTTCACATTCATGGCACTTTGTGACGATGTAGTCAGCAATTGCTCTAACCCTTTCCCTGATGACGCCCTTTTCTTGGAGCAAACGCCCGATTTGTTGAGACCTAGCTTCTAACACTTGGGCATCATGATGGTTCTGACCCTGCAGCTGTTGCATATCTTCCTCTAGCTGGGACATTAATGCATAACAGTGTTCCCTTTCCGCTTTAAAGTTCCTAGCTTGTTTGGCCATCTCATTTTTTAGGGAAGTTAGCCTTTTCTTCAAGTTTGT
Source organism: Nicotiana attenuata (assembly GCF_001879085.1). Classification (NCBI taxonomy): domain Eukaryota; kingdom Viridiplantae; phylum Streptophyta; class Magnoliopsida; order Solanales; family Solanaceae; genus Nicotiana; species Nicotiana attenuata. The sequence goes on from NW_017677478.1 coordinate 16,455, forward strand.
GACTGTTCCCTCATATTTCCTTTTCAATTGTCGTACAAACCCTGCCTCGTCCCTCTACGGTCTTTGTCAACTGTGCCTGGGCTCTTGCCAGATTACCCTCAGATTTTTCCAAGTATTCCTTGTACTCAGATATCTTCCTTCTAAGACCAGTTATGAGTCTTTCATCCGCCCGACTCCTCTCCTGATTTTCAGCAGCTATCTTCATTTTTTGGATCTGGGCTCGAAGGGCTTTGTTTTCCTGAGCCAATTTCTTCTTTTCCCCTTCATCAGCAACAACTTGTACACTGTTGTCAAATTTAAGATCGCGGATCTGCCCCTCCAATTTGCCTATTGTGGCTCTGTAGTTTGTCTCTTTTTCCAACCAATCCCATTGCTCCCGTGACTCATCAGTGAATTGCTGGACATGGGGTCTTTTAGCAGGCCTTTCGGGCTCTTGATGGACTTGAAACCTTTTACCAAACCAAGTCATGTAACTAGGCTCTAGCTCGCCTTTGGATACATCCTTTACCCGAGTCTTTGTCTCTAGAAACCTACACTGATTCCAAATCTGACAGACTTTTGCTTCTAGGAACACAGCTTTTGGACCCAAGTCGATGACTTGTCGACTATGATCTTCATCATGTGGGATAGTTTAAAACCTTCCTAGCTGGCGTAGCACCCTGTGTGGAGCGTATGGCTGGATGCTCCGGAGGTCCATTAAGAGAAGATAGCACACCTCGGCTGACATATAAATGACTTCAGTGACTGGGAGCCAACCGAATGTCCATTCAATTTTGTTTGAAGTTAAAGAACTCAAATGCGCAAACCAAGCCTCTGTACCTTCTGGAAATTCACAGCCCACCACTCGGTTTTCATATTCTTCAATGCAGTTCAGACCAGTCATGCCGTGGGTCATGTACCCCAAGCGGTGACATAGATGTTCTTGTATCCAAAGTTACAGGAGCATGTTACAGCCCTCGAAGAATTTTCCCCCTTCTCGGCAGTTAAAGCTCGATAAATCTCCGCTAAGATCATTGGAACAAGGGTGCCATTAGCTTTTTTAGTCATGACGTCGGCCATTCCTACAAGACCCAATTCTATGTTTCCATCTTTTTTTGGGCAAATTAAAACACCCAAGAATGCCACTATAAAAGCGAGTCCCCGCCGTGCTTCCCATTTATCTTTGTTTCCTGAATGAGTTAGGCCGGTATTTGGTGCCTCAAAACCGTGGGGATCGCCATAACGCTGGTACAAGAAGTAGAATGTGCAAAATCCTTCGGATAGATTTCTATCTTGAACCTCCTAACTGATGCTCAGCAGGTCCAAAAACTTTTGAGGAGTCACTGTTCTTGTCGCCACTGGGTACCGACTTCTGAGATTCCCACTAAGACCGGCATAGCCCGCTATTTCCTCCAGCGTGGGGGTTAACTCAAAATCAGAAAAGCGGAACACATTATGAGTTGGGTCCCAAAAGGGTATCAAAGCCTCGATTACATCCAACCTCGGTTTGATTTTCAGAAGACCAACAAGACCGCCCAAAACTTTTACCACAGTATTTCTGCTGACTTTTCCTAAGTCATTCCACCACATATGGAGCTGTAATGGGATTTCCTCAAGAACTGTGAAGGGTTCATTTTCAATTGTGCTCAGCCTGCACATTTATTTAGAGTGGTTGGTTAAAAAAACCATTATTTATTTTGAATCAAAAGAAAATTATCAGTTTTCTAAAAAATTTCATTTCAAAACAAAACCGCCTTTGCAAATACGGCCCTTCAGCACCTCAGGAAAGAAGATTTTAGGGCTGTGTTCGCAAATCGGCCAAAATTTTTAAAAAGAACCATAGGTGGCTATTCTTGCAAAAGCAGCCTTTCGGCGCCCTTTTTGGGGACATTTTGGCTATTTAGACAAGAACGACATTTCCTAACTTATTCATGACAAAATAACAACATTTTTTTTTCTTGGGTTATTTTTGCAAAAATGGAGTTGGACCCGGTGAGGGTTGCCTACGTATCCCACATCCGGTGAGAATCAAACTTGCATAGTTCGGGCAATTTGACATAATGAAAACAGAACCAAATTCTTTTCTTCTTTCTAAAAATTCGGCGTACTTTTAGACACCGAGTTTTCAAAGGCGGGTAATTATCTCTCTCATACCTCAACTGTGATTTTTCCAAACTTCCTCCATTATTTTAGAAGCCAGTCAACATGCAATCCGGAGCAAATAAATGCACAAGTAGCAAGTAGAATGCATCAGGATGGTCTTTTTGATTTCAGGTACACCTGTCCTAGACGGACCAACCCCTGTGTTGAGTGCCCAAAGTCAAATGCATGTGATGCAAACAAGCGTTCCTACTAGGGATCCGGCATGAGGCTATGTTATACTAGGTTTAAAAACCTGGGTGTATTATTCTAGACTTGGCTTACCCGAGCGTACAGCTCGAGCCGGGGGGGGGGGGGTAGGCGG